>NC_065595.1:50321718-50627679 GCF_024542745.1 Macaca thibetana thibetana | reverse complement strand
TAAATATGAAGTGAATTTAAATCCCTTAAGATAAGCCTGGAGAAATTTTTCCTAGCAAAACTAGTAAAATTCTCTGATATTACCGAAAAGTCTCAATTGCCTAAATTCATTGTAATCTAGAATAGTACAAGAGCTGTTAACTAATCAGAATGTCACACTTCCATAATGACACTTTATAAGACCTATTTTCTACCTTGCTGCACCTAAAAATTAAATTAGATAAATTTAGCAATTTTCTAAGTGCTTTAAAATATCTTTATTCTCTCATCTCACTATTTGAAATCGTATTTCTCAATCTGGTATTTTCTGCAAGAATATGAGGAAAAGAGAAATAATGGGAAAGGCAAAGGATACTTAGAATATGATTTTATTTCCTTATAAGATTACTGGTACCAAAGGACACTTCATTTTAGTTTTGTTTAAATTTGTTTAATTTTGGTTTTGTTGTTGTTCTTTTTAAAATATCATAGTAGAAATGCTGACTTGCCTAGAGAATCTGGAAAATAACTGGGGGATATTCCACTATATAAGCAGCAAATCTTAGACACTTACTAGGAACTTTGAGCCATGACACTCTCTCTAGTTGTATGATCTTTATGGCTTCCAGTAAAATGTCTCACTCTAGACCAGCAGTATTCAAAAATCTTCCTTCCTTCCTTCCTTCCTTCCTTCCTTCCTTCCTTCCTTCCTTCCTTCCTTCCTTCCTTCCTTCCTTCCTTCTTCCTTCCCTCCCACCCTCCCTAAATCCTCTTTCTTCTCTCTTTCCTTCCCTTCCCTTCACCTCCCTTCCCTTCCCTCCTTTCTTTCCTTTCTTCCTTCCTTTCCTTTGCTTTCTTTTATCTTTTTTTTTCTTTTTTGAGATGGAGTCTCACTGTCTCCCAGGTTGGAGTGCAATGGTATAATCCTGGCTCACCTTAACGTCTGCCTCCCAGGTTCAAGAGATTCTCGTGCCTCAGTCTTCCAAGTAGCTGGGATTACAGGTATGCACCACCATGCCTGGCTAACTACTGTAGAACATGCAGGACATTTATTTTACTGAAGTGATTTGGCCAGGCGGTCTCTAACTCCCAACCTCAGCTTCCAAAAGTGTTGGGATTACAGGGGTGAGCCACCGCACCTGGCCCAAAGAGCTATTTTTCAAGAAATTAAAATGCTTATCCAAGAATAAAATATAAGACACTGCTTCCTTCCTTAAGAAAGTTTACCTAAAATAATTTTCATCTGAACCAACAAATGTTATTCAAATAACAGCTGATTTACACTTTGTCTAATTACCTTACATCCTCATCAACCAGTAACAAACACTTTGGGGACGGATGGTCAGTCTGAGAAGTACACTTTGAGTAGCACTACCTAGACCTCATATTGAAATCCTAGAAGCATCTGCTTGTCAGGATTCTGATACATTGTACACTGTCATGCCTAGAAGACTCATATTCTAATAGGAAACAGAAAAATAAAACCTGTGATTATAAACTATCATGCAATAGGTTTTCTTTGAAGAGACAAAGGAGGTACTTACTTGATGTATCAAAAGCCGAATACAAGCAGAGGCAATATATAACTGGAATATATATTCCACTATAACTGGAAGCTTACTGAGGTAGAAACAGATGCCACTATGCTTCCTGTACAACTCCAGAACCATGAACCCGTTAAACCTCTTTTATTTGCAAATTGTGCAGTCTCAGGTATTTCTTTCATTGCTACAAGCAATGAAAGAATGAATAGGTACACTACCCAAAACAATCTACAGATTTAATGTAATCCCTATAAAAATATCAATAACATTCTTCACAGAAATCACAAAAATAATCCTAAAATTTATATGGAGCCACAAAAAGCCCCCAAATAGCCAAAACTCCCCTGTGCAAAGTGAACAAAATGATGAATTATGTAACCTGACTTTAAATTACATTACAGAGCTATAGTAACCAATATAGCATGATACTGACATAAAAAGAGAGATATTGACCAATGGAACAAACAGAGAATCCAGAAATTAATCAGTACAGCTACAGTGAATTAATTTTTTGATAAAGGTGCTAATGACATACCTTGGAGGGAAAGACGATCTCCTCAATAAATGGTGCTGGAAAAAAACTGGGTATTCAGATGCAAAAGAATGAAAATAGATGCCTACTTCTCACCATATGGAAAAATAAAATCGAAAGAGATTAAAGGCTTAAGTCTATGATGAACTTTTCTTCCTCAATCTATGAAACTCCTAAGAGTAAACATTGGGGAAACTCTCCAGAATTTGGCCTAGGGAAAGATATCTTGAGTAATACCTGAAAGCACAGGCAACCAATGAAAAAATGGACAAATAGAATCACATGAAGTTAAAAGCTTTTGCACAGCAAAAGAAACAATCCACAAAGTGAAGAAACAACTCACAGGATGGGAGAAAGTATTTGCAGACTATCCACCTGACAGCGAATTAAAAACCAGAATACATAAGGAGCTCAAAAAGCTCGACAGAAAAAAAATTGCAATAATCAGATTTTTAAAAGGACAAAAGATTTGAATAGAAATTTGCAAAAGAAAACATACAAATGGTAAACAGGTATATAAAAGATGTTCAACATCATTGATCATCAGAGAAATTTCAGTTAAGCCTACAATGAGAGATAATTCACCCCAGCTAAAATGGCTTTTATCCAAAAGACAGGCAATAACAAATGCTTGCAAAGGTGTGGAGAAAAAGGAACCCTCATGCACTGTTGATGGGAGTATAAATTAGTAAAGCCACTATGGAGAACAGTATGGAGGTTCCTTAGAAAAGGAAAATGTAGCATTACCACGTGATCCGTCAATCCCACTGCTAGATACAAGACTTTAAAAAAGGAAATCAGCATATCAAAGTGATGTCTGCACTCTCATGTTTGTTGCAGCACTCTTCACAATAGCCAATATTTGGAAGCAACCTAAGTGTCCATCAGCAGTTGAACAGAGAAAGAAAATGTGGTTTATGTATATAATAGGATAGTATTCATCCATAAAAACTGAAATTCTACCTTTTTCACCAACATAAAAGGAACTGGGGGACATTAGGTTAAGTGAAATAAGCCAGTCACAGATAGACAAATTTCTCATGTTCTCACACATTTGTGGGAGCCAAAAATTAAAACAATTGAACTAATGAAAATAGAAAGTAGAATGACGGTTATGAGAGTTTGGGAAGGGTAGTGGTAGATGTGGGGATGGTTAAAGGTTACAAAGATAGAATAACTAAGATTGAATATTTGATAGCAAAACAGAATAATTACAGTCAAAAAATTTATTGTACATTTAAAAATAACAAAGAGTATAATTGGAATGTTTGTAACAAATAAATGATAAATGCTTGAGGTAATGGGTACTCCATTTATCCTGATGTGGTTATTATGCATTGTATACGTATATAAATATATCCCATGGACTCCATATATATATACACACACACACACACACACACACACACACACACACTCATAAAAATGAAAAAAATAAAAAAAAAAACAAACCATAGCAAACCATGCAGAGAAAAAAAAAATCATTGAATAGAACCAGACTGAAAATAGGTGGCTATTAGAATTAGAAGACAAGGATGTCAAACATTAAATAGTTATTTTAACAATATTTTATAAGAGGAAATTAGAAAAAAGATTACATGTTAAAAAAAAAAGACACTGGACATATAAAAAAAACTTGAAGTTCTAGAAAGCAAAATTAAAATGCCAGATGAAAAAATACAGTAGATGGAATTAACAGTAGATTAAACATTGCTAGAAACAAGATTAAAGACAGCAAAGGAAACTACCCAGATCATCTATCAAGATCCATGATGTGGTGAGTCCACCACATTGCAGGGATGGTCAACAGTAATCAAAAGCTTCATTTATCAATTATACCAAAAGTGGATCCATCTCTCAGCAGTGGATTCATATCTGTAACAGATTTTAAAGGTATAATTACATATAATGAATTTCACATATGTATATTATATAATATGATAAGTTCACCATATATATATACACACACACACCTCTGACCTTGCCACCATTGTCAAGAAAATACATATATCTGTTACCTCCTTAAGTTCTCTTGTAATGCTTTGAAATACCTGTTCCTGCCACTATCACTCACCGTCATGTTTTCTATGATTTATTTAAGTGGAATTATGCCATATCTACCCATTTTATCTGGCTTATTTTGTTCAAATGAAGATATTGTGGCAAAATTTATTTTGAGACCTCCTCTAAAATTGCCCCCAAGAGTGAAGTACCAACAGTGTCCCAAGACACAATACAGAAATGGCACTCTGCATATTTTACTTTATCAAAGTATTTCCTTTATTCACATGTAATTATTTTATTTGAAACTACATGTGGAGTTTTTGTATCTCTTCTTAACTCTTCTTTTCCACTTCCACTTTTCATTTACTTTCTTATTTCCTGATGGAGAGCAGCTGCATTTATAATTTACTGGTAGGTATAGTTGGCAATCTCTCAAGTCAACTCAAAATAATGCATACTTCAAATATTTATCATTTTTTCAGGTGTTTTACTGGATCATTCTTCAGGTGTTTTATTAAAACCTCCACAGTGAGGAGGTTTTAAAAATTGGGAGTGAAACTGGTCCAACTACATTGGTATTATGGACAATAGACTCAGGCTTATTCCAATTCTGCCCCAGACTCATTAGAGCCTCAGAGTCATATATGTGCATGGGACAATTACTGAGCATGAACACATGTGGTATTTTTCTTTTATTTTGTCAAGTTTCTATTTATTTCTCTTTGTTGGTTCATTTTCCCAGTTGACCATTTCTATTGAAGACTTTTGAGTCTAGCATTTATTACCTCATAAAAGAGCACCACAATTCACCATGTAGCAAATGGCCTCTGGTGTCAGGAACACTGAGCACTTAGACTGTGAGTGAAAGGGAGGATGCAGGTAAGTTGGCCTAGAATGTTCGGGACATTTCTTTTACTTAAGTGTTTTAGGCTTAAGTAAAGAGTTCATAGTAAGCAGAGAAAATTTCTGTATTTCATGCCCCCAGAATCTGAGCTTTTAATGTTTGCATGTAGATTAATGGATCTTCCAGTTTAGCAACTAAGGGAACTAGGGGGTACACAAGAATGCATGCATCGCAATAGTGATTTTGCCAGGTGGATTACATATGGTTTTGCTATTAAAAGACAATGTAGGGAGGAGTGAGACAGCAGGGACTGAAATAGGAGGAGAGATAAGTAAAGACAAAGACAGACAAACAGACACAGAGATACAGATAAAGAGATAACAAAAGAGAATTCTAAAAAGTAAGTTTCACTCATTTTACCATGAAAAACTTGGCAGTTAAGCATTGGCACAGATTAGCCACACAGAGCAAAGAGACAAGAGAAAACTATATTGGAAGATGACAGATCAATTTTTCATCTTAGGAAAGAATAAAATGTTTGATCTTGACTCATTCATAGAGAAGAGGTATGGGAAGAGTTAGGCAGAAATCAGGTGTCTAGAATGTTTTCTTCTAGAGAAAATTCTGGAACACTTGTGCTAAAATATATGAAAATAAGAAATAGATTATTCAAACTGTGTATGTACTAAATCATCCCTCTCATTTTGGCAGTATACTTTATTACACAACTGTCACATGTTGACTTTAGTTGATATTTTATAAAGCTTTATAACCATTTTATTACAAATATTTTATCTTTATTATATTTAGCAGATAATTTTGTTTAGAAGAACAAAATAAAGTTCACATTCAATTGAGTAACTACAAAATAAAATAATACAATAGCAAGTAATAATGAAAATCTTTAGTGCCAATAACTCTTTTAAAAAAATTATTGTGCACTTTTGATAACTTGCTCTTTGCCTAAGTAATAAATTCTGTTTCTAGTCCATGTCTCTTGAAAGTTGTGTATTTGATAATTTATATATTTTAAAATATTTTTATTTAGCTCAAGGTGTGTAACCATGTGTAGGTGTGTGTATATGTGTGTGTGTATATATATACACATATATATACACATATACATACACACAAATATATACACACATTTTATGTATATTATGTATGTATAAATTTTATGTATATTATGGCGCATTATTGCTTGTACATGATTAAACTAATCATGAGAAATCTTGCATAAAATAGAGTATATGCTGAGATAGAAAGTATCTTGAATAATTATAGTTGTCAGGCCTCTGAGCCCAAGCCTGCACGTGTAAAACCAGATGGCCTGAAGTAACTGAAGAATCACAAAAGGAGTGAAAATGGCTGATTCCTGCCTTAACTGATGACATTACCTTGTGAAATTCCTTCTCTTGGCTGCTCAGAAGCTCCCCGACTGAACACCTTGTGAGCCTCGCCCCTGCCCTCCAGAGAACAACCCCCTTTGACTGTAATTTTCCGCTACCCACCCAAATCTTACAAAACGGCCCCACCCCTATCTCCCTTCGCTGACTTTTCGGACTCAACGCACCTGCATCCAGGTGATTAAAAAGCTTTATTGCTCACACAAAGCCTGTTTGGTGGTCTCTTCACACAGACATGCGTGACATTTGGTGCCATGACTCGGATCGGGGGACTTCCCTTGGGAGATCAATCCCCTGTCCTCCTGCTCTTTGCTCCATGAGAAAGATCTACCTATGACCTCTGGTCCTCAGACCAACCAGCCCAAGGAACATCTCACCAATTTTAAATTGGGTAGGCAGCCTCTTTTTACTCTCTTCTCCAACCTCTCTCACTGTCCCTCAACTTCTTTCAAATTCTGTGGCACTCTTCAATCTCTCCCTTCCCTTAATTTCAGTTCCTTTCCTTTTCTGGTAGAGACAGAGGAGATGCATTTTATCCATGAACCCAAAACTCCGGCGCCAGTCACAGACTGCAGAAGACAGTCTTCCCTTGTTGTTTAATCACTGCAGGGATGTCTGCTTGATTATTCATCCACGTTTCAGAGGTGTCTGATCACTGCAGGGATGCCTGCCTTGATTCTTCACCTTAAGTGGCAAGTACCACTTTTCTAGGGGAGGGGCAAGTACCTCCCACCCATTCTCTCTTTGTCTCTACCCTCTCTTTTCTCTGGGCTTGCCTCCTTCACTATGGGCAACCTTCCACCCTCCATTTCTCCTTCTCCCTTAGTCTGTGTTCTCAAAAACTTAAAACCTCTTCAACTCACATCTGACCTAAAACCTAAATGCCTTATTTTCTTCTGCAACACTGATCCCAATACAAGCTTGACAATGGTTCCAAATAACCAGAAAATAGCACTTTCAATTTCTCCATCCTACAACATTTACATAATTCTTGTCATAAAATGGGCAAATGGTCTGAGGTACCTGATGTCCAGACATTCTTTTACACATTGGTCCTTCCCTAGTCTCTGTTCCCAATGTGACTCATCCCAAATCCTCCCACCTGTCCCCTCAGTCCCAACCCCAAGTGTCACTGACTGTTTTCAATATTCCTTTTCTACCAACCCCTCTGACCTCTCCTCTCCTCTCCAGACTGCTCCTCCTCAAGTCACTCCCTGCCAGGCTGAATCAGGCTCCAATTCTTCCTCAGCCTTCACTCCCCCACCCTATAATCCTTTATCACCTCCCCTCTTCACACCCACTCTGGCTTACAGTTTCATTCCACAACTAGCCCTCCCTCACCTGCCCAACAATTTCCTCTTAAAGAGGTGGCTGGAGCTGAAGGCATAGTCAAGGTTAATGCTCCTTTTTCTTTATCTGACCTCTCCTAAATCAGTTAGCATTTTAGGCTCTTTTTCATCAAATATAAAAACCCAGTCCAGTTCATGGCTCATTTAGCCGCAACCCTTAGACACTTTACTGCCCTAGATCCAGAGAGGGTCAAAAAGCCATCTTATTCTCAATATGCATGTTATTACCCAACCTTCTTCCAACATTAGAAAAAGCTCCAAAGATTAGATTCTGGCCCTCAAACTCCACAACAGGACTTTAATTAACCTCACCTTCAAGGTGTACAATAATAGAGTATAGGTAACCAAGTAGCAATGTATTTCTGAGTTGCAATGCCTTGCCTCCACTGTGAGACAAACTCCAGCCACATCTCCAGCACACAAGAACTTCCAAACGCCTGAACCACAGCGGCCAGGTGTTTCTCCAGGATTGCTTCCCTCAGGATCTTGCTTCAAGTGCCAGAAATCTGGCCACTGAGCCAAAGAATGAGTGCAGCCCAGGATTCCTCCTAAGCTATGTCCCATCTGTGTGGGACCCTGCTGGAAATTGGACTGTCCAACTCGCCCAGCAGCCACTCCCAGAGCCCCTGGAACTGGCCGAAGACTCTCTGATTGATTCCTTCCCAGATCTTCTCAGCTTAGCGGCTGAAGACTGATGCTGGTCGATCACCTAGAAAGCTTCCTGGACCATCACAGACCCTTTAGGTAACTCTTACAGTGGGGCGTAAGCCCATCCCCTTCTTAATCAATACGGAGGCTACCCACTCCACATTACCTTCTTTTCAAGGGCCTGTTTCCCTTGCCTCCATAACTGTTGTGGGTATTGATGGCCAGGCTTCAAAACCCCTTAAAACTCCCCAACTCTTGTGCCAACTTAGACAATATTATTTTATGCCCTCTTTTTCAGTTATCCCCACCTGGCCAGTTCCCTTATTAGGATGAAACATTTTAACCAAATTATCTGCTTCCCTGCCTATTCCTAGGCTGCAGCCACACCTCATTGCCACCACCCTAATGGTTTCAGAGGCCCTCAAAATCATAGACTATGCTCAACTCACTCTCTACAATTCTCATAACTTCCAAAACCTATTTTCTTCCTCACACCTGACGCATACACTTTCTGCCCATGGCTCCTTCAACTGTACTCACTATTTGTTGAGTCTTCTACAATTACCATTGTTCCTGGCCTAGACTTCAATTCAGCCTCCCACATTATTCCTGATACCATATCTGAACCCCATGACTATATCTCTCTAATCCACGTGGCATTCTCCCCATTTCTCCATATTTCCCTCTTTCCTGTTACCCACCCAGACCACACTTAGTTTATTGATGGTAGTTCTTCCAGGCCCAATTGCCAATCACCGGCAAAGGCAGGCTATGCTATAGTATCTTTCACATCTATCATTGAGCTAGTGTTCCAACTTCTGTCCTTCACTGCCGGTTTTTCTCCTTCTCATTGGTCACTCCCACCTACACCCTTACTGAAACTTCCACCTTCCAATCTCTTCCCACACAAGGCAAATGGTTCTTGGACCAAGGAAAATATCTCCTTCCAGCCTCACAGGCCCATTCCATTCTATGATGGTTTTCACCAACATAGAAAAGTTGATTGTTTCAAATCACAGTTTAGAGTCTCTTGTTATTACTTTCTCTGCTGTATATTGTGTAAGAAGAAATATCTAAAGAAATACTAAAAGCATTTTTTGATAGAAAAACCAAAATGGAAAATCCCATGAAGGAGAAAATAAATATTAAAAAATCTAAACACACATAAGAAAAATCAAAATTAGAATTATTGAATAATCATATAGTTATTTTAATTTTATCTTAGATACAATGTCATAAGCAATTTGATGTAGGGCAATAAAAAATCCTTTAATACTAATGAATAATCAATCTGTAGTATAATTTTAAAATAAATGTTAATTGATTATTAACTACATAGAAATATTTGCTCTGATTAACTAAACTTTCTTGTTTATCAGCAAAAGTCTAAATCTTAGACACACCGTTACTTATCACCACCAGGAAAAAGAATATTTAGGATTATTTTCCTTAGAAAATGGTCTATATGTTGATTGTATATGAGCTCTCCTTTTCTCTCACATGTTGCTTATTAACTTATTGCTTTAAAAAACTTACTGCTTTTATACTCTGATCCAATGAGTAGGAAATTAGTCATGAATTAAAGATATATTGAATATAGAAAAGACTGGTACTTAACAATATTTCATAAAGGGGAAGTATTATATCTGGAATTCTGATGAAAGTCTAGATCAACACTATCTAATAGAAATGTAACATGAGTCCCAGATTTAATTTTAAATGTTCTAATAGATACCTTAAAAAAAGCAAACAGAAAATGTGAAATTATTTAACTCACTACACAATAAATAATTATTTATATAATCTATATTAAAAATAATTTTACATTACTTTTTCTCTAAAATTCTTTGATGTCCTCTATTTTACAACTAGAGCATAACTTAATTTTGGTAGCAAATGTCCATCAGAAAACTTTATCTGAATTGCAGACTTCATAATAGTTACAATATAAAAACTAGATTCACATATACAGGTTGCTCCAAGTATACTTAAAATGTTCCAATCAGAACCAAAACTTGATTTTAAAATTTTAGTTAATTACAATTAAACAAGATTAAAACATCAGTTTCCTCAGTTGTCATGACCATAATATAAAACTTTAGTAGTAATATGCGGCTGGTGGCTACCCTACTGACAAGTGCAGGCTCTTTCTTCCCAAAACCCACAACTCCATCACATGGAAGGCACTGAGGACATAGAATAATTTACTTTACAATCAAATGGGAGAGACAGACAAAAAAAAAATCAGATCCAATTTATGAGTAGTGTCTAAGATAGAGGTATGCATTGGGCATTGTGAGAAAATTTAAAATTAGTTTAGCAATGACGTCAATTAAAGAGTAATGATAGAGGCGTGATGTCAGATAACATACTAGGAAGCTACAGGCCCTTGCTTCCCAATGGAAACATTAAATAAACAACTAAACTTCATTAAAATAACTTTATACGAGCTCTAAAAATGAGTCCAAATCTACAACAACCAAGTAAGTGCCTGATGAAGAAAAAAAATACTTAAAATAACAGAAAATTTGTTAGTATTTTAATTCATTTATGCCCCATATCCTTTTTAAAATGGCGTGAATTGGGGAGTGCAGCAGTTAAATTCTAATTCTCTTCTGCAAATGGCAGAGAGCAGAATAGAACAAATTTGCATTACTCTAACCTGTATGTTGGCTGCTGGAGAGAGTGATCTCTGTGAAACCTAACTCAAATTTCATATGGCCTACAGTAGCTCAGATCTCAGTCTATGAGAAATCATGAAAAGCAGATGGGCCTGGCTAGTGAAAACTGCAGGATGCCAAACACCCACATACACGTAGTGCAAAAGATGTTTGATTTAGGAATGTGATAGAACAACAGATTTCCCAAGATGAAGCAGGAGTGAGACACATGGAAATAAATAAATTTTAAAACAGCCATATATAGCAGCATTGGATTAAGAAGACAGACATATACCCAGGGAAGATGCATGCCCAGAAAAGGCTGAGAAGACCATGACTTCAAGTTGATTAGTTAGGATTGTCTCTTGCGTGGAGCCCGACTGCAAAAACTGGAAGAGATGGCTGTTCATAGGCTTAAGACTTACTAGACAAAAACTTTAAAACACTGTCTTAAATATGCCCAAAGAGCTAAAAAAATAATATGGATGAGTAACTAATGGAAATCAAGAAAATGATATATAAACAAAATGAGAATATCAACAAATAGTAATTATTTAAAAAATAGCTTGAAAAAAAATTGCTGAAAAGTATAACTAAATGGAAAAAATCACTGGAAAATTTCAATGTTAGATTTGAACAGACAGAAGATAAAATAAGCAAACATGAAAACAAGTAATTTGTTATTATCAAATTGGAAGAGAAAAAAGAATAAATGAAGAAAACAAAACAGAGTCTAAAGGAGCTATGGAACACCAAATAGCAGGCAGACCACTATACATATTATGGAAACCTCAGAATGAGAAGAGACAGGGAAATAAGTTAAAGGGTTATTTAAAAAGCGATGGCTGAAGACTGTATATTTGAAGAAAGACATAGATATACAAATACAAGAGGGTCAAAGAACTTTGAGCAGCATGATCCCAAAGAGACTCACACGAAAACACATTATAATAAAACTGTTGGAAACCAAAGTCAAGGAGAGAATCTTGAAAGTGTCAAGAGAAAAGTGACTCATTATATCCAAGGAATGCTCACTAAGATTTCTCAAGAGAAATCCTAGAGGCAAGAAGGTAGTGAAATGACATCGTTAACATGCTGGAGTGGTGGGGGGAGTTGTTAACTAAGAATGCTACATTTAAAACAGTCCTTCAGACATGAGAAATAAATTAAAACCTTCCTTGACAAACAAATGCTGAGCTCATTACCATGTATGTGTCTTATAAGAAATGTTAAAGGGGCCGGGCGCGGTGGCTCAAGCCTGTAATCCCAGTACTTTGGGAGGCCGAGACGGGCGGATCACAAGGTCAGGAGATCGAGACCATCCTGGCTAACACGGCAAAACCCCGTCTCTACTAAAAACACAAAAAATTAGCCGGGCGAGGTGGCGGCGCCTGTGGTCCCAGCTACTCGGGAGGCTGAGGCAGGAGAATGGCGGGAACCCGGGAGGCAGAGCTTGCAGTGAGCTGAGATCTGGCCACTGCACTCCAGCCTGGGCGACAGAGCGAGACTCCATCTCAAAAAAAAAAAAAAAAAAAAAAAAAAAGAAATGTTAAAGGGAGTCCTTTAAGTTAAAATGAAAGGAGACCAGATGGTAACTTGAATTTATACAAAAATACTAAAGCTTTCCAGTAAAGAAAAACACATGGACAAACATAAAAACAAATAATAATTTAATTTTGGCTTGTAATTTAACTTTTTATTCATCTACATGATTTAAAACACAAAAGTGTATAAACTAAATATAACTAGTCACCAAATGGTATACTGTATATAAAAATGTAATTTGTGACACCAATAACATAAAGTGTGAGGGGTGGAGTTATAAAGGAGGAGAGTTTTTGGATACAATTGAAGCAAAGTTAGCATCAGGTCTAAATAGATTCTTATAACTTTAGGATGTTATATGTCATTTCTAAGGAAATCAAAAAGAAAATATACATTGAGTATATATTCCAAAGGAAATAAGAAAGGAGTCAAAACGTGTCATTACAAAACTCAACTAAAAAAGGATGCAGTATGGGAGGAAATGAGAGACAAAAAAGATATGTAAAGTACAGAAAACATTTAACAAAATACAAAAAGTAAGTTCTTTTCTATCAATCACTTTAAATGTAAATGGGTTAAACTTTTCAATCAAAAGACATAGATTGACAACATGGATAAAACAAATAATAGAGCTCAATTATCTGTGTCTACCAGAGACTCACTTTAGATCTAAGAATATAAATAGTTGAAAGTGATAGAATGAAAAACAGACATTCTATGCAAATCATAACCAAAGAGAGCAAAGATGTATTTACAAAGATCATACAAAGTAGACTAGAAGTCAAAAACTGTTGTAAGAAAAAAGGAAGATATTACATGTTTCTATTATATACATAAGAAGAAGCCAATTCACCAAAAATATTTGAGAATTCACCAGAGATCAGAGATTCTGAATATATAATGCATGAGGTTTTATTACACTATTTAGAGCAGCACACAATTAAAAACTTACGAATTATTTATTTCTGGAAATTTTCATTTAATATTTTTGGACCACAATTGACTGCAAGTATTGAAACCACAGGAAGTAAAGCCACAGACAAGGGAAGACTACAGCTAAGAGCTATAGTAGAGAAATGGGGTGTTACTGTGTAGTTGACACAGATTGATATAATGAGTTTAATGGATATAGAGCTTGGATATGAAAAGTGTTCTGGAGATTGGCTGCACAACAGTGTGAACATATCTAATATCACTGAACTGTACACTTATAAATGATTAAATAGTACATTTTATACTATGTATATTTTACCACACTAAAATTATTACTACACTAAAAATATAAAGTAATAATAGAGATGAAGTCATAAAAAGTTATTCTCAGATCTCATTTTTTGAGATGGAGTCTCACATTTTTACTCAGGCTGGAGTGCAATGGCATGATCTCAGCTCACTGCAGCCTCTGGGTTCAAGTGATTCTCCCGCCTCAGGCCCCGAGGTACCTGGGACTATAGACCTGCGCCATCACACCCAGCTAATTTTTGTATTTTTAGCAGAGAGAGGGTTTTACCAGGTTGGCCAGGCTGGTCTTGAACTCCTGACCTCAGGTGACCCAGCTGCCTCAGTCTCCCAAAGTGCTGGGATAACAAGTATGAGGTACCATACCCGGCCTCCTAGAATTTCTTAAAAAGTGAAAAGACTTATTAATTCAACCAGTTGTTCAGTATATGACCAAAAACAACTTACGTATTATCTCTGAACAATGAGAAATTTATTTTGACACTGTGTTCTAAGTTCTCCCTCACCCCTGAGACATTAAAACAAATAAAAATCAATTATTAGATTATTTTGGGGGTTTGTGTCTCAGTCTGTGTTCTGGGGAAGGGAACTGAGGCAGACCTTGTGGGGCAGACATATTACTTTCACCTTCCACGAGCTATTGTTTTATGTTAAGATTTTCAATAAATATTTATTGAATATAATGCATATTCAGAATGACCTTAAATGATATTATTTATATATACGAGTTAGTAATATTTCCAGTTTACTTTTTAGATTTGCTCTCTCTCCTTTCTCTCTTTCTTTCTTGGCCCTTCATCCCCTACTATTCCTACCTCTTTTCTTTCTTCCTCCGTCTTTCTCTCTCACTATAATTTTTGCTACTGCAGAGCAGAAAAACTTAGAGCTAACCTATGGTCCAAAGTTAATAGAACCTATGGTTGTAAATCATACATAAATAAAACATGAAGTGAATAAAAGCATAATTATGAAACTGACATAATTTCAGTTGTTTTGTCTTATAACAATAACCTCCCAGTAGGAAAGAGTCCTGTATTTGATCTTAAGTAAAAATGGATAATAATGAAGTTTGATTTACTATATTACCCCCTTAATGTCATTCATTATCAGTGAAGAAATATGCAAGGCTCTCCAGTATGTAGCCACTAACACAATTTCAATAGAATATTGTATATTATGACTTTCAGCATGATGTTTAATATTGAGTTACTTGTTCTTTCACAGTGAATTAGAAATAAGAAATGCTTCAAGAAAATTGAAACTAGATTAGCATTTCAGGCTTCAGTTATTCTTTAGTTTCTCTTTCAATGCAGCATGTAGAAATACTTATCCTTCCATTTCTCTCCATTTTTTCTTTATCAAGGTTTACTCTTTTGCTTAGCTGATATGTCCTTTTCTTCTAAACTTAAATTCATAGACAAAAGAAATATTTTTTCATCTTCTTACTCTATGTACATCATGCTTCTAACATTAATTGCAACTCAAGCAGCATGAAAAGAAATGACATTTACAGTGAGGAAAAAAAATAGATTCTGGAGTAACTTCAAGATACCAATACAAATTACATAAAAATTGGGAGAACTAGATTTTTTTTCACATGAATAGATATTTTCTCACAGAATAAGTACAAGTTTGCTTGAGTGGAAAAACCACTGATTGGCAAAAGACAGGAGAAAAGCTGTCCTATTTTACATATAAATGAAATATGTTTTCAAATATATGTATATTGAAGTTATAGAAACAATTTGAACTCTTGGAAAGGACCTCTAGCCCTCCTGCCCAAAAATCTACCAACTTAATTAATGAGTGAACTTTTTTCTGCTTATCACAACATTTAAAAAATAAATGCAGCCAGGCGCGGTGGCTCATGGCTATAATCCCTCCACTTTGGGAGGCCAAGGTGGGTAGATTATTTGAGGTCAAGAGTTCTAGACCAGCCTGACCAACATGGGGAAACCCCATCTATACTCAAAATACTAAACGTTAGCCAGTTATGGTGGCACATGCCAGTAATCCCAGTAAACCCGCTACTTGGGAGGCTGAGGCACGAGAATCGCTTGAACCCCAAAGGCAGAGGTTGCAGTGAGCCAAAATAGCACCACTGCCTTCAGTCTGGGCATCAGAATGAGACTCTGTCTCAAAAAATAATTAATTAATTATAAATAGATAAATCCTTATTCTTTCTGCAAAAAATAAGCAAGATCTAAAGTACAAATTAAAGTTTTACGTTAAAAAAAGAAAATAATTTTAAAATCAACAGCAGTGATTCTTTTAGTACTTTTGCTATCTAACTACATAAAAGTTTTATCAAAGATGAGTATTTCATCATGGCTTTTTGTAGTAGAGAAAAATAATTTACCTTTAATATTTGTTATGAAATAATATTAGCATCCTGATAATATATTATATATAAAGACAAACACCAATACAATTCTTCACCTTCCAGGTTCTACTGGTAAGTTGCAAATGGATACTTCATTATTTTATTTAAATGTGCATAATTTAGATACCTGGAGTAAGTAGTCATAGCCCATGCTTTAAAAAGATTGGTGCAATTTTGCCATTTTATAACAAAAAAAGCCTGAAATTTTTCAGTTTTGGTAGCTGTATTTTATTAATTTATCTGTAAATATGTTTGTAATCAGAAGCCTATGCTGGGTAATGTTTATTTTATTTAAAAGTTGTCTGCAACTAAAGTGTTCAAGAAGGACATGATTTCAAAGTTCATATTTTTCAGAGTAAAAATATTTCTCTGGAGTTGTAAGTAAATTAAGTGTTTCATATATAATGGTATCTGATGAATGATATACGTAGAGAGAGGGAGACAGAAGGAGAGAGAGAGAGAATCTGTCTGTTTGGGTAGCTTTGACAGAAGTACCATAAACTAGTTGGCTTATAAACAACACATGTTTATTTTGGAGTCTTGGAACTTCAAAATTGAGGCACTGGCATATTCAGTGTCTCATGTCTGGTGAGGGCCTCACTTCACCTCATAAATGGTATCTTTCCTCAGCCCCGGGCTCAACACAAAGCACATTCCTCAGCCCTGGGCTCAACACAAACAGGCCCAGTACAAACACATCCCACCATATATCTCTCAATTTCCTGAGCCCAGTACAAACACATCCCACCATATATCTCTCAATTTCCTGAGCCCAGTACAAACACCACCTGGAAAAGTCCCCGATAAGGACACAGCCGTTTGTGGTTTTACTGAAAGCGCGGGAACCAATAGAAAACTGCTAAATATATAACTTAAAATGTAAACCAATTGTAATGCTGTAACCAAAAGAATTCCCTTGTTCCTCTGTGACTTTACGTATCTTATTTACATCGGGCTATAAAAAGCAAGCACTCGCATTGTTCGGGGCCCTCTTGTATGCTGTAGAATGGAGGGACCAAGTTCGAACTTGCAGTAAAAGATCCTTGCCGCTTGGCTTTGACTCTGGACTCTGGTGGTCTTCTTTGGGGAACAAAAGGTCTGGGTATAACACCACCATACTCCAGACTCCAGAATGGAAGATCTACCTGCAGCTTGTACTCTGTGCCTTTATAAGTTGCAGACATTCAACACAAACCCATGAGAGCAGCTTGGGGGCTGGACCTTGCAAAGCTACAGGGGTGGAGCTTCCCAAGGCCTTGGGAGCATATCCCTCCCACAGTCATTCTCTGGATGTCACTCGTGGAGTAAAAGGAGATCATTTTGAAACTTTAAGATGTAATGACTTCCCTGCTGGGTTTTGAACTTGCCTGAGGTCTGTTGCCCCTTTCTTTTAGCCAGTTTCTACCTTTTGGAATGAGAGTATTTACCCAATGCCTCTATCCTCATTGCATCTTGGAAGTAACTAATTTGCTTTTTATTTTACAGGCTCATAAGTAGAAGGGATTTGCCTTGTCTCAGATGAGATTTAGGACTGTGGATTTTTGAGTTAATGCTGGACTGAATTAAGACTTTGGGGGACTGTTTGGAAGGCATGATTGTATTTTGAAATGTGAGAAGGATATGAGATTTGGGAAGGATTAGGAGTGGAATGATGTAGTTTGGACCCATGTCCCTACCCAAATCTCATGTCAAATTGTAATCCCCAATTTTGGAGGTGGGGCTTGGTGGGAGGTTGTTGAATTATTGGAGTGGATTTCCCCCATGATAATCTCCTTGCAATAGAGAATGAGTGCTCATGAAATCTGTTTGTTTAAAAGTGCATTTCAACTTCCCACCTTGCTGTCTTCCTCCTGATCTGGCCACGTGAAGTGATGCAACATCAGAAGCAGAAGCCACTGGGCTTTCTGTACAGCCTGGGGAACCATGAGCCAATTAAAATCCTCTATTATAAATTATCCAGTCTCAGATACTTCTTCATAGCAGTGTGAGAATGGATTAATACAATCACAAAATTACTATATATTAATACACTGCTGTTACCGTTACTCTCTCTTATTTGTTTTCCTTTGAAAATACTAGTTTTCATGTTTTGATCTGTTTTTGGTTTTTACATGACCTAACTTTATTAATTCTCTAAGCATTATTATAACCTATAACAAAGAAAAAGCAAAAGAGTTGGGTAGAAAGACAAAAATATGTTACTAAAACTAGGGTTGACTCTTTAATAAGAGAAGCTTGAAGAAATTCAATTTTGTAATTTATATTTTTCTCACTATTTAAGCAACTTTAGTCAAGACCATCCATTAAACAGTATGGAGACATCCATATGGAAGTCTTAGCTTCCAGTTAAATGGGGCAATTATTTTATTGTTGATTATGTTGTTATTTATCTGTTTTTGCTTATTCTCCTGAAGGAAAAACTTCTCCTTGGAAAATTGAAACTAGCAAAACACCAGTGCTAAGACACGTAGAAACTGGGAACACTTTTTTTTTTTTTTTTTTAAACAGAATCATTGGGAAGAATTGTGAATGGTGACATACTCACTCACACAATATGGTTTGTGAAATATATTTGAAAATGTGAGAAGTAATACCACATCACATAAAGCCTTATATGGATACATTGCCCAAATTCACAAACTGTTCTATTTCTCTTTCCTCATTTTTTTGTTCAGTCTTTTATTTATATACATATGAGATATCGCATCTTTTTTTATTATAATCCAACACAAGATTATTACTGTTTTGCTCAAATAATTCCTAATTTATCCATTGGGAGCTGTTTTATTTTGGCTTCTTTGATCCTTTGTCATCTCTCATCTTTTTGTTTGGGTATTTTTCCTTCCTTTCAGATACTACAAGATGCTACAGACTTATCTTGTTTTTTCTCTAGCTCCATTTTTAGAATCAGTCATTTTTACAAAGACCTTAGATCTTTATATTTGAGAATAAAATTTAAAAACCCAGGTCTTTGCTCTCTGTTGGCTGGGTGCCACTGTTTTTAGGACTCCTCAAGAGACAGAGCTAGGAAATACATATATGAATACTAACCTCTGCATCCACACATTTGTGTATACACATCTATACTTATATGATCTGTAAATCCATATGTACTTATACTAAGCAAAACATCAATTTATACTGATATTTCCCATGCTAACTTAGCACCACATGATTCATTCTAGGCTTCATCCTTTGTTTACCTCTAACTTCCCTTCTAGACAGTGAGAAAACACACCGTTGCCCTTTACCTTTCATTTGTTCAACCCCAATGTGTATATAAAGCAGTTTCAGAATTGTTAACCTGAAACCCCATGAGAAAAGACCAACTAGAGTACAGTGTTTGTATAAAGTTCCTTTTCTCTTTAGCCTTACAATTTTCAGTCAAAACAATATTTTACAAGGTTACTCCTATCAGTTCCTTTTTACTGCTCACCTCCTTCAATAAGGTTATGGCATATACTTGTAGTACAACTAAATTATTTTCCCCCAGTCTTCAGTATGTTTTTTATGTATTTGGAAAATTTATATATGTACTATGCAAATTGAGAAAACTTATATGCTACATGAGTCATCATTTCTGTCAACACACAGGATATAGAAAAAGCTTATTCACAAATAATAATGTTTGGTCTACATTTTATCATGCCTTGGACTTTTTATTGATGTGATGATGTCACATTTTTCTATTTCTTATATATTGAATATACACAATAGGTATGAAATAATTTATTTTAATTAAGCACAGATGTACATTACTTATATATTAATTTGAAAATTCATTTAAAATTTTATTTTTATTACTCCTTGAACTAAGAATAATTTTATATTTTTTAATTAATGATTAAATGATCACATGTAGATATTATTATATTCTTCAAAATATTTCTGAATAAATGTGATGAACTGTTCATGGTATTAATACATTTGCTAATCATAACCATAATTTAGTATCACATAGCTTGTATATATGCCATCATTATTAAAATCCTAGTAAAAATATAGATGGCAAGACTATTTTTATAGCAAAGACACAATATTTCACTAGAAAATAGAAAACAAATAATAACAAATAGTTAATATTACTACATTTCAAAATACTATATTTCAGAGACTGAAACAGTGCTCAATTTACCTTGTCAACATCTGATACAATTTTCTAACTCATAAATATAAATTAAGTGTACATACTTAAATTGTTTTTAACTTTAGAAGTTTTTTATGGTGTTAAAATATATATGACATGGAATTTACCATTTTAACCATTTTTTCACTCTCATTATTTTTTATTGATACATAATATTTATAACATATTTATGGGGTACATGTGACATCTTATTGGACACATAGAATGTGTAATGATCAAGTCAGGATATTTAGAGTATTCATCACCTCATTATGTATCATTTCTATGTGTAAGAAATGATAAATGTCCTACTGTCTTCTAGCTATTTTGAAATATGCAATACCTTGTTGTTAACTATAGTCACCTAACCCTATTATTAAAAATATTTCTTTTATCTAACTTTATGTTTGTACCCATTAACCCAGCTCTTTCATTATTTCCCCATCTCTCACACACACCATTCTCAGCTTCTGATATCTATCATTCTACTCTCTACCTTCATGGGATCAACAGTTTTAGCTCCCACATATGAATGAGAACATGTAACACTTGTTATTCTGTGCTCCACTTGTATCACTTAACATGATGACTTCCAGTTCTATCCATGTTGCTGCAAATGATATGATTTTATTCTTTTATATTGCTGAATCGTATTCCACTGTGTACATAGATCACATTTTCTTTATCCATTCTTCTGATGATGGATACTCAGTTTGATTCCATTTCTTTACTATTGTGAATAGTGCCACAATACACATGCAAATACAGGTATTCCTTTGATATATCGATTTTTCTCCTGTGGGTAAACATGCAGTAGTAGAATTACTACATCATATGGTAGTACTGCTTTTAGTTTTTTGAGAAATCACCATACTCATTCCTATAGTAGCTGCATTAATTTACATTCCCACCAAGATTGTATGCGAGTTCCCTTTTCTCTGCATCCACGCCAGCAATGTATTTTTTGTCTTTTTAATAATAGTTTTTCTAATAGGTATAAGATAATCCCTCTTTGTAATTTTGATTTTTATTTCCCTGATGATTAGTGATGTTGAGCATACTTCATACACCAGATAGCCAAGTATGTTTTCTCTGAGATACGTATATGTGTATATACATATATATATCCTTTGCCCACTTTTTAATAGGATATATTTTATTTTTTTCTGTTGAATTTTTTGGGTTTCTTTTTTACTGTGGATATTAGTTCTTTGAATAAATAGATTGCAAGTACTTACTCCCATTCAGCAGGTTTTCTTGACTGTATTGGTTGATTATTTTACTGCGCAGAAGCTGTTTTAGTTTAACATACTCCCATTTGTCTATTTTTGGTTTTGTTGCCTGTGACTTTGAGGTCTAAGCCATATAATCTTTGCCTAGACAAATGTCCTGAAGTGTTTTCTTTAGGCTTACTTCTAGACATTTTACAATTTTTGTTCTTAAATTTATACATTTAATCCATCTTGAATTGATTTTTGTATATGTTGGGAGATAGGGGTACTGTTTAATTATTCTGCATATAGATAACCAATTTTTTTTTTGTAAAGAAAACTATCAAATTTTATTAAGGACATAACAGACAATATAAATAGACAAATGTTGGATAGTACTGTTCAATATTGTAAAAATGTCGGTCCTCTCCAAATTACTTACTGAATATGGTATTATAACAAAAGGGTTTTTGTATCACTCAAAAACATAATTTTAAAATTTATAACAAAAATAAATTCTGAAGAATAGCTCAATTAGTTTTGAGAAAGAAGAGAAAGTAAGAGATTTGCTCTGCTAGATAACAAAACACATTCTAAAGCTATTATAACTCTAAAAAATGTAATATTGATGCAGGCTAAACATATAGATTTAGTGGAACTGATTTGTGAGTACATAAAAGACAAGACTCATTTGTCTACAGCATGCACCTTGACTTGCCCCTTGACATTTATTGCGAGGGTATCCTTTCCCCAGTGTGTGATCTTGGCACCTTTGTTACAAACTGGTTTGCTATGAATAAGTGGATTTATTTCTGAGTTTTCTATTCTGTTCTGTTTGTCTCTGTGTCTGTTTTTATATCAATCCCATAATGTTTTGGTTACTATAGCCTTGTAATGTATTTTGAGGTCAGGTAATATGATACCTCCAGGTTTCTTATTTGTTGCTGTTGTTTGTTTGTTTTGCTCAGAATTTCTCTTCTTTTTTTTTTTGATTCCATGTAAATTTTAGAATTTTTTCTATTTCTTTGTAAAAAATGACATTGGCATTTTGATAGAGATTGTATTGAATTGGTAGACTGAGATAGTATGGACATTTTGAATAATTAAATATGTTAATTCTTCCCATCCATCAGCATGGAATGTCTTTACATTTTCTTGTGTCCTCTTAAATTTTTTTCATCAGAGATTTATAGTTTCCCTTGTAGTGCTCTTTAAATATCTTTGGTTATATTTTGGTAGCCATCATAAAGGGGATTACTTTCTTGAATCCTTTCTCTTTAAGTTCATTAGTGGTGTAAAGAAATATAACTCATTTTTGGCTGGGCGTGGTGGCTCAAGCCTGTAATCCCAGCACTTTGGGAGGCCGAGACAGGCGGATCACAAGGTCAGGAGATCGAGACCATCCTGGCTAACACGGTGAAACCCCGTCTCTACTAAAATATACAAAAAACTAGCCGGGCGAGGTGGCGGGCGCCTGTAGTCCCAGCTACTCGGGAGGCTGAGGCAGGAGAATGGCATAAACCTGGAAGGCGGGGCTTGCAGTGAGCTGAGATCCGGCCACTGCACTCCAGCCCGGGCGACAGAATGAGACTCCATCTCAAAAAAAAAAAGAAAAGAAAAGAAATATAACTCATTTTTGTAGACTGGTTTTGTGTTCTGCAACAATAGTGAATTTATTTATCAGATATAAGAGTTTTTGATGGAGGCTTTAGATTTTTCTCTATATAAGATCATGTCATCCGCAAAGAGGGATGACTTGAATTCCTCTTTTTCAGTTTGGACATTGTTTCATTCTCTTGCTTGCTTGCTTGCTTTAGCTAGGACTTGAGTACTATTAAATAGGTGTAGTGAAAATGGGCATCTTTGTCATGTCTCAATCCTTAGAAGCAAGCTTGTAGCTTTTACCTATTCACATATAAGGTAAATGACACATATATATGTTAGCCATGCATTTGTCACTTTTATCATTTATTATATTGAGGAAGGTTCCATGCCTCATTTGTTGAGAGTTTTAATCATGAAACATGTTGAAGTCCCCAACTATTATTGTATTAGAGTCTATATCTCCCTTGAGATTTAATAGTGTTTGCTCTATTATATTGGGTGCTCAGGCATTGGGTGATTATATGTTTAGAATTGTTATATCCTCTTGATGGATTAATCCCTCTGTGACTATGTAATAACTTTGGCATTGGATGTAATTTGTCATTGGATGTAATGTCATTGGATGTCATAGGATTTATCCTTTATAATTATGTAATGACTTTTTTTTTTTACTCTTTTTATTGCTTATCTCATATAAGTATAGCTACTCCTGCTCCCTTTTGGTTTCTCTTTGCATGGAATATCTTTTTCTGTCTCTTTACTTTTAGTCCATCCATATGTGTCTTTACTGGCAAGATGAGGTTCATGTAGGCAGCATATAGTTTAATCATCTTTTTTAATCCATTCAGTGTATATATTATATGTGAAAAGTTTAATCTGTATACATTCAAGGTTATTATTGATATATGCTTGTTTATTCCTATCATTTTATTAATTGAATTTTTATTGTTCTGTATATCTTTCATCACTTTCTTTATCTGTTATTGTTTATCACTGTGTTTGGGTGGTTTTCTGTAGTGGTCATATCTGAGGTCTCCCTCTTCCTCATTTGTGTGTTTGCTCTACCACTGACTTTTTTACTTTCATGTGTTTTTATGATGGTACATATCATCCATTCACTTCCAAGCGTCAGACTCCCTTAAGCATTTCTTGTAGGTCCAGTCTAGTGGTGATGAATTCCCACAACTTTGCTTGTCTCAGAAAGACTATTTCTCTCATTTATGAAGAATGACTTTGCAGTGTATTATATCCTTAGCTGGTAAGTTATTTTTTTTCTTTCAGCACTTTAAATATATTGTCCAATTCTGTCCTGGCCTTGTAGTTTCCACTGAGAAATCTGCTGTTAATCTTCTGGTGGCTCACTTACATGTACCTAGTTGAGTTATTTCAAATGACTGTTTTCTAGTTCTAAAATTATTTCATTGGTTTGATCTGGTGTATTGTTGAAGCTTTCAAATGTATTTTATATTTTATTCAATGAATCTTTTGGTGAAATAATTTCTGTGGGGTTCTTTGTTATGATCTCTACCTCCTTTGAACATTTTTTATTCACATGATGAATTATTTTCTGTTTTTCATTTTATTTTTTCCAAGTTCTCTCATATCTCACTGAGCTTCTTTAATATCATTATTTTGAATTCCTTCTCTGGGATTTCATAAAAAGATTTTTTTCACTGGAATCTTTTGGTGGGTAATTATTGGATTTCTTTGGCGGTGTCATATTTCTTTTTATTTTTTATTTTTCTTGTGTCTTTATGTTGATATCTGTAAACCTGGGGTAATAGTCACTTCATCCAACCATTTGAATTTGCTTTACTGGGTGAGGACTTTTCCTTGATATATCTGTGGTATTGGCTGTGTAGGGCTCCTGGGCTTTGGTTCTGCATAGTCTCTATTTGATGTTTGGGCTGTAAACAGTATCAGTAGTGTCTGTGATTTCCTCACTGCCTTAGGGCGTAGTTGTTAGTGAAGGCTCTGATGAAGTTTTGCTGTAGAAGGGGACACCAAGTTGGCCAGTCCTCAGGCTCCATTGGTGGCAGTGTCAGGCCAAGCTTTCTTGTCCTTGAGCCCCAGGGTGGCGTATGCTGGCAACAGTGTCAGTGAGTCCAGATAAACCATTTTGGGGGTTTTCAGGTGTTTTGTTTGGTTGCTGGCAGTGATAATGGCAGGTGGGGTTGGTGAATGTGTCCATGAGCCCCTGGGCAGTGAGTGTGGCATGGCAATGCCAATAGCAATGGCAGGACAAGTTTTAAGCAGTCCACACTCATGTTGGCGGTGGCTGCAATGGGCTGGGTAAACTAGTTCCCAGGCCCATGAGTGGCACGTGGGTGGGTGAAAGCTATGGTGGTAATATCAGGTTGGGTGGGTCCATACTCAAGTCCCTTTGAAGATTACTCAAGTACTAATAATGGTGGTGGATATGGCAGGGCAATCTTCAGGCTTCTACTGGGTATACTTGGGTACTAGGGGTAGTGGAGCCTGGCCAGACGGACCTGTCCTCAGGCCCTCCACTAGTGTGTATGGGTGCTGGCTATGGTAGGAGAAGTGAGTTGATTCCCAGTTTCCCAGCACAATATTTGGACGGGGCAGCAACCCTGCTGCTGGGAGGGAGGGTTGCTTTCAGTGGTAACAACTGTAAACAGGTGGCTGGGGAGTACATGCATCAGCCCCAGGTGGTGATTATAAGTGAGGTACCCCTTCCTTGGTGTGCTTTTCAATATATGATAGCCCTGCTACAGGGGGTAGCAGGGTCACTGTCATTGGCTCATGCTTCAACTTGGTAGCTGCAGCCCGAAGAGGCACTTGGCAGCTGCAACCCGAAGAGGCACTTGGCTGCAAGTAGAGGATGCTAATGGTGCTTCAGGGATGTGAAGATGTAGGTATTTTTGGGCCCCAGAACAAGATCCAGTACGACGGAGGCTGAGCTCTCATAATGGAACCTTGTTATAGCTGCTTAGAACTCAGGTGGTGATGTGGGACCCTGCATGAGCTTCCTCCCCTCTAGGGAGTCACACCCCTGCACAGTCTCTAGGCAGCTCCTTATTTTAACCTCAAGACCCTTGTAGTTTGATGGATTCTCTTGTGGCTAGGATTATAGGAGTCCACAGTGAAAATGTGGACCACCAAGTGTCACCTTTTCCTCACATTAGGGAGCCTCTCTGAACTTCCAGCTGACCTCCCCAAGCAGGTTGTCTTACTTCCTTCTCCTTGTTTACCTTAATTATTTCCTGTCATTTATTTGTTGAATTCCAGCATTCTCTCTTAAGTGATCTATTTGAAGAGTACTTATCTACTTGCTATTTCAGTTCTTCTTTGTGGAGGAGGCATGTACCAGATGACTCTAGTCAGCCATTTTGAAACTACTTCCATTTTAACCATTTTTAGATGTACAGTTCAGTTAAGTACACTCATATTGTGCATGTTTAGAAGATTATACACTTAGTTTCATTTACAGCATCTAAATGCTGACTAAAGCTTGAAACATTGCCCCATCTCATCAGAAGTTTCAAAGTAATGTAACCCAACTGCTACTGAAATAAGACAGTATAACTTTTTATACTATTGTGTTTAATTTATTGCATAGATTCTAATTCTTTGCTATATTTTAAAGTAGATTTTTATTATAAAATATTTCTGGAGATATAAGAAAGCAACCGACAATATTGGCTTCATACAATGCAGAAATTTCAGAGTTATTATTTATTGTATGTTTAGTGTAAAATAATCACATTTGCAATTAATATTTATTTAAAATTTTAGATACCATATTATAGTTTCCTAAACCATTCTGAATAGAGCAGAATTCCATTTTAAAGGTAGGTGATTGAGTTTTACAAAGCAAGAGTCAGTTTTATTAGTGTTACTACATATTTCACAAAAAAGCAAATAAATAATGATGGTATTATGAATAACACAGAGTCCATTTAACTCATGAATGAGAAAAGTAGGCTCCTGAAAAAGCATAGATAGGATGTATAGAACTGCTTAACTGCCAAATCATTTAGTTAAATAATATTACTGCTATGAGCAAGAGGCTTATATATCAGTTGGTGAAACAACATTGTTAAAGATAGATAAAATATAGAAATAGATAAAATACAATTTTTAATTTCTAAGATTACATTTGCTTAATATGTACTGATTTCAAGAAGCAACATTCAAATATTTAAAATATAAACATGAAGCAATCAAATAAATCTTAAATGAATGTATCATCAGTTTCTCATCTCCTCACCCAAGTGGACCAAAAACCATAGTTAATACAAGTCTATAACTGGATACGTTTTCTATTTCTTATCTCCTTCTAAATTAATGGCCTGCAACAAGCAGGAGAGATGGGGATAAAATCCAGTTAATGCCTGTACTATGAGTACTGAGTTGCACTGATATTCAGTAACTTGGGTCATAGAAATTGCAATGCATAAAATATAGTCTGAACCATATCATTTTCTAGTCTTTTGTGCATTTTCCATCACAGAAGTTTCAAACTTTCCTCCTTTTTCAAAGCTCGTTCATTACTGTCAGCAAATATATGGAGTCCACATATGAAGAATCTGAGTATATTATGTATGATTTCCCTCGTGTATCATATCTCCCACTGTCAACTCCCTGTTTTTATTATTAATTACATCTGTTTCAAATTCAGAATAATCTACCTTGGGTTCAAGGTAAATAACTCTTCCTGTGCTTTTGTGGCCCCCACTCCCTTCTTTTTACCTAAAACTTAAATTCTTTCAAAGGTCACATTAGATAAGGATTTCTGGCTGTTTTCTTTTACATGCTGCATGCCTCGGTGCCTAAATACCATATATATATGTAAATATTTTATTTTCAATATAAACTTTCTCAGTCTTTTTATGTTTCTTCATACAGTCTGAATTCCTGCTTATGTTTCTCCCTTCTAGAGGCATCTCTAATCTCTCCTTATCTTCTTCTTGTAATGGTGAGATATATATGCTTCCTTCTGGCTCTTCATCTTATTCACTCTTTGACCTACTACAACTTATCTCTCGTCTCTTTATCCTGCTGAAATATACTGAATTTTTTAAAATTTGCAATTAGATAATCTTCCAATCCAGTAGCCTCTTCACATTCTCCCTGCCATTTGGTCTTTGCATGACAAATTATGCTATCTGCTCTTTTTGCTTTGTTATTCATATTTTACTTTTGAGGTATAAAACACCATTCTGTTCTCATTTTTTTTCTCTCATCTTGTTCTTTCTCTCTTTCTTCATTTACTTCCATCCTTATAATTGTTCACAGAATGCTCCTGAAAGTTTTCCCGTAAACATATTTTTGAACGTATGCATTCTCTTCTTGTGAAATTTTATTTCCTGTTACAGCTTTAAGTATTTTAGTGATGGATATTTATCAGCATCTATTCAGATGAGCTCTCCACTAAGTTGGTGTGCTTATCTTTTCATATAATGCCCAAGTAATTGCATCAGCAGGCACGGCTTCCTACATTTTAAAACAAAGTGTATTTCCATGTCACATGGCTGAGGAAAGTCTCCACATTATTTCCATTTCATCCCGTTAACACTTTATTCTGATTTTATATCCCCCTTTCTTATAAAGTACACAGACATGAGAAAACCTTAGCTCCAAGGGAGAAGTTCTTCAGTTGAGGTAAGTACCAAGATTGTAAGAAATGAGTTTTTACAGGTGTTTTGAGCCTGGGATGTAACTGGAAAAGAGACATGGAAATGAAGAGTTGGTCACATATCTGAGTCACTTTATAAAATGGTCTTTTTTCAACTGCTATTGGAGCCACCTACATTCAGGACTCCCAAAAACTGCCACACAGGGTTAAATGTGTTCCAGTTTCTGGGTAGTTGTTTCACATTTAGTAATCATTCTGGAAAGAAATTTGTCATGCATACATTGTCACACACTAGTATGTCAGAAATCAGTTTGGATCTTGATTTTTCAGTAGAAATCCTGACACAATATAAAGTCAAAACCAGATTCATATGGGCTGATAACAAGTTTTTCTTGAATCAGGAGAATAAAAATACTGAATCATAAAACTAGGCATGTTCACTGCAAAGTTGTATGTGATTCCTTTTGATTAATAGTTTTTTTGTTTTTTTTTTTGTTTGTTTGTTTGTTTTTTGTTTGTTTTTTTTTGGAGAAAATGGCTGATGAGCTTTCTTGGATGACAAATACATCAGAGCATCTAACAACAACAACAAGGAAAACTGAATGAGAATGGCTTGAAAAAATAAAAGTTTCCCTAAGTGTGGTTGTTTTCTAAACTGTTCATACTATTTGTTATTTGACTTTGAAGACATTTATGTAATGTATAAAGTAAAATCAGATATGAATTGAGCTAAAGGTTTCTCTGCTCCTGTGATTTATTATTCAGTAATGATAGTGAAACTTCAGGAAAGTCTCACACAAAAAATAGCCAAAGAAGAGCTTGACTAATGTATCATTGAAAACAAAAGGTGTTCTTTCCTTTTAAATGCCATCATTAGATGAATCTATTTCAAATGTTCATTTTAAATATATTGTGTGTATAAATACCAAAGCAATATGCTTGCAACAAATAGAGGCAATTCCGTGTAATGGAAAGCACACTGGAACTCAGTCACATAAAAATTGTTAAGTATTCTGGTATCTCAAAACCCCTGCAATATGTCACTGCTGAGCTACCAAACTAAAATGCTCATAAGTGAGTTTCGCTATCAAGTGCAGAAAGAAAAGGTGCAAGATTATTTTGGTCCTCACAGAAAACAAGGTTTCACACATCTGACAACACTTTAATCAGGACAGCAAAGCAAATGTGGTACTGTTTCCATTTTTAGTTTCACAACTCATTTGTTAGTGTTGCAAAGGAACAGAGTGTTATATAATAGCCATTTGATGTGTATTTTAGGTGTGCATTATTCTGAATGTGGAAGTTCCCTGATGCAAAAGCTTAGTTATTCTTCATACCACCATCTGGTTGGTGTTTGCCTCAGTGGAAGCTTTCTATAATCTGGTTTGAAGCCAGAAAAATTATTTCGATAAGTTTCCTGAAGTTCAGCATCTAAAGACTGTTGTAAATGTTTATTTTGATACCTATATATTTAATAAACATAGGAACACCATCAAAGCCTGCAATATTCAGTGCAAGGGAAGACAAAGATAATTTTCTCATTAGTTTCTCTTCTGCCTACCTTGAAATAAAGATACATAATAGTCAAATATGGGCAGATATTTTGAAAACTCAGGGATGAGTAACTACCACATAGTAATAAACACCTCTTGCTCCTTCTACCAGTGCTCTCCATAGCATCCATTACCAATCCTCATAATGTCAGCACACCTCCCAAGTTAAATTCCATGAAATCCCTACTCTCAGCCATGCTTTAATTAATTCTCACTTACTGTTGACTGACAATGTCCTCAAGGTATAGTTTTTCCTTTGCGTTTACGTAAGGGATTTTTGAAAGCTGCAACATTTTCAGACCTAAACACTGTCACTTAACTTGTGATATTTATGCAAATTGATAAAAAATAATCCCTTCTGCATGCACTTTTCTGAGGAAGGTTCAAATGTAGCACTTGACCACAAACAAGGCGCTATAATGACAGTATATTGCATGGCAGGACACAATCTGTACAGAGAGGTAATGGAAGTCGATTTTTCTTTTTTGTCTCAATACACACCAAACTGTGTGCCTTTGCTCTAAAGCATTATCTTAATTTATGTGTTTGGTTGTTTGTTAGGCAGGAAACATATTCTCTTTTGTTTGTTTGTTTGTTTGTTTTGCGATGAATTCTTGCTCTTTTGCCCAGGCTGGAGTGCAGTGGCACAATCTCGGCTCACCGCAATCTCTGCCTCCTGGGTTCAAGCGATTCTCCTGCCTCAGCCTCCAGAGTAATAGGGACTAAAGACACCCACTACCATACCTGGCTAATTTTTGTATTTTTAGTAGAGACAGGGTTTCACAATTTTGGCCAGGCTGGTCTCAAACTCCTAACCTCAAGTGATCAACCCACCTTAGCCTACTAAAGTGTGCTGGGATTACAGGTGTGAGCCACCATTTCCAGCCAGGATACATATTCTACACAAAACCAAACAAAATAAAGCAAAAAAACCTAACAAAATAAATTGAATGCTTGTTTTCCTCAGTCAGCATAAGCTCTCACTGAGTAAAATAGATATATTAAATAAGATCATTTGACTGATATTCAGCTGCTGTATTTTTTCATTTTAATTTCTTATCTCAGAAAAATAAAGTGGCAACATTTTAAAATTTACATTCCATTTTAAATCATTTACTGTGCAGATTTTCAGGGAAAATGTCTTGCTGGAAAACTCAAGGGAATTAAGTATAGATAAAATCATTATTAGTCCTTATTATCAGTAACAGATCATTGAAAATTACAAGGAAAATCATGTTATCACACAACAGTAAAAAAAAAAAATAGTAAACTAATAATACATTTAGCAAGAAGTTTGCCAAATCATTATGAATAGTAATTTTCTTAAAATAAATTCTCCGTGAAGTTCCTGGAACCTATAAAAAATGTAAATAAAGCAAAGATCAATCTGATTTATGAATGCTATATTATAAGCGTATTTATCACCATGGGAACTATAACATGAAAAAATTAAATCTAATAATGTTGAATGAACGTATTTAAAGAATTCATGATGTCCTTACTATAACATCTTCTTTCACAGCATATGATTCAGGCTCCTCTCTTCATAATCAAATTCACATTGCAAAATCAACAGTTTCATCATTAAGAAAATTTTAAAATAAAACTCTGGAATTTAAGTTTGGAATTTTTAATCCAAATCCTTATCTTTTTATAATTGTATAATGTATGTGAGCCATATTACTGCAAAGGATGTTATAAACAGTTCAAATTGAGTTTGATCTCTCAGCATTTTGTCCCTATATATTTTCACATTATAGACATTCACATAAGAATTTTGCTACGTAATCTTTTGTAGTTAGTAAAAGAAAACACACTAACGTTCATATATCCAAATTTAGTTTCCAGGCATGCTAAAATAAATACCTCTGGAGTGTTTATACTCTCATAAGGAGAAAAGGGGGTTAGGAGAAGTCATGTGGACTTAAAAGTGTGATTCACCATTAAAATAGTTTGCTATTACAAACTAGCAGAAAAACAGAAAATAAGTAATGTAAATGTAAGACATTCTAAATTTCTGTTATTCACATGCGTGATTTGAATGGTCTGAATTTGAAAACCATGGATAGGATATCTTGTTAATGCATTTTATATGGCCAGTACAGAGGATACTTTATTTAATATCCTTAGGTTGGACAAATCTCTAGGTTTCTTAAGACCCTTTGATAGAGGCAGGAGGCAGAGAAATTCTAGGCAGACAGGGGAAGGTTCCTGGTGAAACCCCACATTCAAGCCAAAGTAGCCTGAAACCCACGGCCCAAAGTGAGAACTTCTATTCCTGTGTGTCCCCTCTCTCCAGTTTGGTTCTTTCTGAATAATGTCTTTTTACCAATCCAATGTTGCCTTTTCCAAAACTGATATGGCCCACCCTGCACCTCCAGTCCTGTGCCTGTAAAGAACCCAGATTCAGTTGGTAAGAGAGATGGCTTGACTTTGGGGAGACCCACCTGACCCTCCCATCCCCCCTCTCCAGCTCCCTTCTCCACTGAGAGCCATTCCCACTGCTCAGTAAATTTCTCCACCCTCACCATCCTTCAAGTGTCCATATGACTTCATTATTCCTGGATGCTGGACAAGAGCTCGGGACACACTGACTGCAGGTACCCAAAAAGGGTATCACACTAACCCTTCGCGTCACCGATGGAGGGCCACCACCCCACATGATGGTTATTATACAAGCTATTATTTTATAAGCTTTTACTTTTAATATTTAGTACATCAACCTGGCCCCCGAAGAGATTTGAGTGTCTAATCCTGGTTAGCATACCCACTTGGTTATAGGATATCCACTTCCAGAAAAGCTGATAAACTTGATTCAGTCCAACTATCCCTTGGAGAAGAACTATAAAAAGTTCATAGAACTAAATATATACATATAATTTTAATATATACATATATATTACATACATATATGAATATACATATATAGCTATAAAACTCAAGTTCAATCCTAAGAAAAACATCTAACAAGTATAAATTAAGGGACATTCTACAAAACGTCTGATTAATACTTTTCAAAACTGGCAAGGTCATCAGTAACAAGCGAAGTGTGAGAAAATGTTATAGCTGAAATTACCCTACATGACAATGGCATGTATTATGGTATGCTGGATAGACCCCTGGGAGAGAAAAAGAGACATATGGAAAACTAATCTGAATAAAATATTGACTTATGTATCAATATTTGCTCATTAGTTGTAATAAATGCACCATAAAAAGATAAAATGTTAATAATAGGAAAAACTGTGTGATGTATATTAGAGTTCTCTGTCTTATCTTTGCCCTTTTTTTGTAACTATAAAATTAATACAAATAAAATATTTATTTAAAAATGCTGCAAAGACAACCATGAAGACTACAAGAGGAAAACCCAAGTGAATACAAATTAGAGATTTTAAAACATGCCATGAAAACATGACTAAATATGCCTGCATGATTTCATTCATTAAAAAGTCATGATTGGCAAGGTGCAGTGGCTCAGGCCTGTAATCCCAGCACTTTGGGAGGTCAAGGTGTGTGGATCCCCTGAGGTCAGGAGTTCGAGACCAGCCTGGCCAACATGGCAAAAACCCACCTCTACTAAAAATACAAAAATTAACCAGGTGTGGTGGTGTGTGCCTGTAGTCCTAGATACTTGGGGAGGCTGAGGCAGGAGAATCACTTGAACTCGGAAGCAGAGGTTGCAGTGAGCTGAGATAGCACCACTGCACTCCAGCCTGGGCAACAGAGCAAGACTCCATCTCAAAAAAAAAAAAAAGTCATGGTTATGAATACAACTAAAGGAAAATTGCATGATTACATAAGTCAATTATCAATTTTCCTCCATTAATTATAAGGATAGTATTTGAAATTAAGAAGCTTAAGTCTTTATTTCTAGCTGTTAGCAATATCCATTCATAAGAAACTAGTTAAATAAATTATATATAGTGAAAAATGTTGAAGAAATTATCACAATATCAATATTCAACAAAGGAGAGCAGGAAAATTAAAATTTAAATATAAAATATATAGTTTACAAATCATAAAATGATAGAATTGATAAATAGATTAAAATGTTCATTCTTCAAAAGTCAAGCAGGAATAAACAAACATTAAGGCAAAAGAAAAAAACAGAAAGATGATTAAATGCATATACACAAAAATTAATTTAAAAATTAAAGGTTTAAGTTACATGTGTTTAATTTGAAAACACTAGATATTGCACACATTTTTCTTACATATTAGAAAATAAGAATTAGAATTCTTGAATAAATAGAGTTCTATTCCAATCCTAATGTGGTTTCCTAAAAAATGTGTGAAGTATTTTTCTGTGAGCCTTTTACTGCACAGCAAAAAGATAATGGAATATTCTTAATACATCTTCAATAAGTTCAGTGTAAATTTACATTAATAGAGTGTTAATATACAAAATGAAGACTACAGTAAACAAAATCATCTTGGACTAAAGTTTTTTGTTAAATAAGTAGATTTTAGCTCCCCTTGTAAAAAAAGAATAACTATGTGAGATGATAGATCTGTTAATTTGCTTCATTACAGCAACAATTTTATTATCTACCTGCATCCCATAACATCCTGTCATAAACCTCAAATAGGCAAAATCAAACTTATTTTTTATAAATTTACGTTAATAGACCATTATCTCAACAGCCTGATAAAAGTCAGAAGAGAATTAAAGTCTTTAGTAAGTTAGGTAATTTCCTCTGTAATTTGTATGTTTCTGCTGTTGAAAAACCCATAGTAAGGGACTAGGCATTTTTATCAAATGCTTGTGAAACAGGGGTATTTTTTCCTATAAAAGACAATACAATACTTGATATAAATACTTAATCTCCCCAAAACAAATCATTTTTCAAGCAGAGTTCTACTACTCCATGTATTTTTTTGCTAGGGCTGAGACAACAAAATATTAATAGTACAGAGTACGTGACTTACATGGCAGAAATGTATTTTCTCACAGTGTTAAGAGTAGAAGTTCAAGATTAAAGTGTCAGTGGATTTGGATTCTCTGAGGACTCTCTCCTTGGCTTGTGGATGGCCACATTCTCATGGTGTCTTCACATGGTCATCCCTCGATCTTTGTGTTGTCTGTGCCCGAATCTTTTCCATAAGGACATCAGTTGTATTGGATTAAGGCCCGCCCATAGGACCTCATTTTTACCTTAATTACCCCTGTAGGCCCTTTCCCAAAATGTAGGCATATTCTGAGGCACTGGTAGTTTGGAAAGATACAATTTGGCCCATAGCACTCCAGATGACCACACCTCTGCTGTAACATTTGCACGATTTCCAAGCATCCTGGCCAACTGTAAGCAGCACTTTGTAACCAGCAGTTTAAAGAGTCTTGCCTAAAGGTTCACAACTGGCTCACTTCTCACTGTTTGGTAGTCATTTTGTGAAAATTCTAAGCTCGGAAAAGAAGACAAAGAAAATGTGAGAGAGATTAATACTGGCCGAGAAACAACTATAATGTAGACAGTTTCACATTTTTTGTATATGGTTATGGGTATAACAAAACATGATTTAATTTATGTAGATGCAGAAAATGGGCTATTTTAGTTTTCAATGGCTGTAAAAAATATGCAAAATTAACAGCTTTGGACAACTTACATTTATTATCTCACAATTTCTGTGGGTTAAGAAACTGGACCTGGCTTAGCTGAATGCTCTGCTCAAAGTCTTACTAAGCCAGTATGTCAGGAAGGCTAGGATTTCATTCAGAGCTTAGGATCTTCTTCCAGGCTCCCTAAGATTGCCAGCAGAATACAGTTCAGTATAGTTTTAGGATCAAAGTGCCCATATCTTAGAGGTCAACCCTCTTCATAAGGAGTTCTAAACATTGCCGTTTGCAGCTGACCAGGCACTGTGGCTCATGCCTGTAATCCCAACGTTTGGGAGGCAGAGGCAGGCGAATCACATGAGGTCAAGAGTTCGGGCAGGAGCCTGAGACCAGCCTGGTCAACATGGCGAAACCCTGTCTCTACTAAAAATACAAAAATCAGCCGGGCGTGGTGGTGCACAACTGTAATCCCAGCTACTTGGGAGGCTGAGGCAGGAGAATCGCTTCAACCTGGAGGTGGAGGTTGCCGTGAGCTGAGACCACACCACTGCACTCCAGCCTGGGCTACAGAGCAAGACTCTTTCTCAATAATAATAATAATAATAATAATAATAATAATAATAAAGCATTGCCATTTGCTTTCTTCTAGGACATGAGGAGAGCATTTCTTTAATACTTCACTGTCTTGTGAAGGGCTCACCTGAATATGGAAGGCTAACTCATTGTAACATTCCATTCGATTAACTCAAAGTCAACTGATAAATAGTCTAAACATGACAGTAATATTCCATCATATTCCTGAGTCCCAGCCACATTGAAAGGTAGGGGATTATATAAAGCATGCATACCAAGGATCAGGAATCTTAATTCTGCCTATCATAGGGACCTTACTGAATTATTTTTGAGCTCAGATCATGAGAATTTATTTTTTCATTCCTAGAAATTACAGCTTTAAACTTGATGGAAAAAAATTAATCTCAGGAAATCTTAAAGGGTTCTTTAATTTCAAGATTATTCAGTACTAGTTAAAAGATCTATGAGCTTTGAATGGTAGAAGAGAAATAAATTTTGAGGAGCAATGCCTATTTGAAAAGTCCAAAAGATCATTTGTGGTCTATTTGCGTTGTGCAATTATTTGCAAGGCTCTTATATGGGGGAAGTGTAATACTGATAATTTCCCTGTAATTTGTCAAGTGAAGTACTACTCTTGTTAATTGTGGCACAATTTGGCAACTGCACTATTAAGTAAAGGTTCCAATAAAATAGAGTGGATGTCTAAAACCAGCATCTTTTAATTACAAATGAGAATATGGTTTATATCTTAACAGGTGTCCATTGACCCTCAAATTCATTCTAAACACTAGACAGATGGCTTAAATTGAGCTCTTTCCTTCCATGTGTTACACAGTCAAGGTTTTCTGCTGATGCTTGGCCTTTCCATTCTTTGGTACTGCAGTACTTACTGACTTGTTCTGCAGAAGGCCCTTGTGCTCTCTCTCTTTCTTTCTTTCTTTCTTTCTTTCTTTCTTTCTTTCTTTCTTTCTTTCTTTCTTTCTTTCTTTCTTTCTTTTCTTTCTTTCTTTCTATCTTTCTTTCTGTCTTTCTTTCTTTCTTTCCCTCCTTCCTTCTTTCTTTCTTTTGTTTTCTTTTCTGTTTTTTTGTTTGTTTGTTTGTTTTTTCTTGACAGAGTCTCACTCTGTCTCCCAGGCTGGAGTGCAGTGGCGTGATCCCGGCTCACTGTAAGCTCAGCCTCCTGGGTTCACGCCATTCTCCTGCTTCAGCCTCCAGAGTAGCTGGGACTACAGGTGCCCGCCATCACGCCCGGCTAATTTTTTTGTATTATTAGTAGAGACGGGGTTTCACCGTATTAGCCAGGATGGTCTCGATCCCCTGACCTCGTGATCCCCCCGCCACGGCCTCCCAAAGTGCTGGGATTACAAGCATGAGCCACCGTGCCTGGCCCCTTGTGCTGTTTCTTATTTATGCCTCAGTTATTTCCAAAATCTTAAGCTACATTAATTAATAAAATGTTATTTGAAGATTCATAATGTAGTAAAATCATTCCGAGAAACTAATTTCCTAAATCACTCAAAAAATAGTCTCTAATTTCCTAAGACACTGTATAATAGTTTAACCTGATGAAAAAATAATTTAGAAGGAGATAAAGGGAAGTAAGTTTCAGTATATTCTGCAATTGTTTGTCTATCTCTCTCGTAACTCTGTTTCTTTCTTTCATTCCTTTTTGTATCAACAGATCTCTAATCTTTAGTGAAATTTAGTATGTATTTATTGAGTTATTTTCACAGTTTTCTGTGTAGGATAAATATTTAACGCATATTCATTTAACTTAAGTGAGTTTTCTTCATCTGTTTCCTGTTTCTTAATTCAGTTGTGAATAATAACAAAAGAACGTCTACACATGAGAAAAAGAATGTTGATGAAATAACACCAATTTGGGTCTATCAATGTCATAAAATTACAAAACTGTTTAAAAAAATAATTTTTATCATTTAACTAGCCAAAATGTTTCTATTACCGCAATCATCAAGTTATAATTGTCTGTATTTTGTGCATTTTATTATTTTCCTTTTCAAAATAATTTTTCTCTCTAATATTATTTTTCTACATATTCAAATATATATATTTTCTCTTGGCTCTATATGTACATTTCCTTTGTATAAGAAATTTTAATGATAGGGAAAAGTTTTCTGGGGAAATACATTCGTTACAAGATCATTTTAGTAATTATTTAAATTATTTTTGTTGAGCCTTTCCATTGCAATTTTTTTTCATTGATTTTTACAAATTTTCTTTTTTAAAAAATCAACATAGTAGGAAAAGTTAATGAGAGTAAGATAAAAATAGAGTGCAATGACAGTTGCTGCCCAAAAAGAGTTAAAAAGAACTCTGGCATGATACTGTGTTCTTTATTCTGTTGCTTCTTTTCTTTTTGACAGAGTAACACTCTGTTGCCCAGGCCGGAGGGCAGTGGCATGCCCTTGGCTCACTGCAACCTCCACCTCTCAGGTTCAAACAATTCTCCTGCCTCAGCCTCCCAAGTAGCTGTGATTACAGGTGCACACCACCTAATTCTTTTTTTGCGTGTTTTTAGTAGAGATGAGGTTTCACCATGTTGGCAAGGCATGAACTTGAACTCCTGGCCTCAAGTGGTTCACCAACCACGGCCTCCCAAAGTGCTGGGATTGCAGGTATTTGATTCCATTGTTTTTAAAGTCCTACCAATTTTGATCTATCTTTAATGCACTAATATTGTTCCTATCACATTGCATCCAGGGACCGTGTCATGCAGGGTTTTATTTATTTATTTTTTTTGGGAACAAAGTAGCACTATACCTTCTTTTCCATGCATAAGTTCATTGTTATTTCTAAAACACTCAAGTATGCAACAAACAAATTTCACACCTCGTCAAAGTAATAATACGTAATCCAAATTTCTATTTTTGTACCCACCAAAATTAAAATACTCTTGATACAGCCTTAATGATGATCACTCTACTCTGATGTTTAAGTTTGTATTTCTTTTCTTTATAATCAGTAATTCTTGCTCAGTGACAAAACATTGAAAAATGCAATTTGCAATAATTTTAAAAATGCTTATAGCAACAAAATAAGCATGTGTCTGTGAATTCATATGAGGTATACACTCTTATCAGACCTACAAAAGCTAATTTTCTGAGTAACTTGCTGTTTGTCTTCCTAACTGTGGTTGGTTACTCTATAGAGCCCTAATACTCTTTTTTATAATTTTAATGTAATACAACTGTTGCAATCCACTTATTATCTTCTCAAATACGTGTCAAATGAGAAAGAGGAGGTCAAAATAAATAGAAATTATCAGCTTTAGAGATCATATCTTATTATTTTATTTGTGTTTGCATGTTTGTAGTATTATGTTATTTATAATAAAAATTACTGAACTTACTATTGCCTTGCCTTTTCCAAAATGTCATGTACATAGATAGATACAGATAAATATGCATAGTGATATAGATAGATAACAGGTATTGCTATTCTCTATTGCCTCAATATTATTCATAATTATTCATTAATAAATAACAGTGACGTTTGAGGTGGGAGAGCTCCAGATTTACAATAATTTTCTTATAAAAGCTGTAACATGCTAACAAATGATGAATTGCCTATTTGGTAATAGTCATTCAGGCTAAAGCACAATTTGCCTATTGATTACTGAAAGTTTTGATAATTTTCTATCCACTTGAGTCTTTTCCACATTACTAACACTGTTCATTATGTCTCAGCACAGATATTTCATGGGGTGGAATTTTTAACTCAAACAAAGCCATCGTGATTGTGAATAGAAGTAGGTTTTTCTCCTCCCCCAAAACTCTTTGAAACTGTAAAGGAAGAAATGAAATGTGCCTTGTAAAATTGAATGAATTGTCAATTGACCAGTAGTTCTTGTGCTCCTTTCCACGGGGCAAAATGAAGAATTCTATAAGGGAGAAGAGGAGAAAAACACCATAAAATTGGTGTGGATTCTTTCACTGGATAATGAAAAAAAAAGTGTCACAGACAAAGAAAAGAGACTTTGGACTTGAAATATAATGAAAGTGATTTTTCTGAACAGACGAAGCAGATGGCATTTACAAAAGCAACTAAACTTTGTGAATAGTGTGGAGTTTTCTTTGGTTCTCTTCTTTTCAGAGATTGTAGCACTTGAAAAACCAATGGGTTTGAAAGTTGATTACCAGGCCTTCACTACTGTGGAACCAGCTCAAATTTAACTCTTGCTACTTTTAACTAACTGAATTTTGTTGATAACCTTTAATTCTAATGTGAATAATAGGAGATATATTTTGAAAAGGATATCATATTTGTTTGTCATTAAAATTACCATTTTTACAAACCTCAAGTGCTAAATCTAGGAAAAGGCAAATAATATATCAATATAGAAATTAAAAAGTTTTGTAGCTCTCTTAAACTGACCAGTCCTTCTGGTAAGTAAAAGTTCTCTTAACAGTGTCCAGCATAAAGCAGGTAATTGGTAAATGCACGCTCTCTCAATCACCTTTGAAAATAACAAGATATTTGTACCAATTATAGAGAATGGTAAACAATTGTTTCAGTGTTCCTTAGATATAAATGCAATATTATTAAATAAATACTGGCATTAGGACTATGAAATTCTCAGACTAGATGTAGCCAAGCCAAGCTGCTGTGGATATGCATTTAGCCACTGTGGCTATACATTTAGCTCTCTGAGTGTTCCATATCTGTGGGTTCAACCAACCGTGAATTGAACACATTCCAAAAAGAAAAAAAAAAAAACTATAAAAATAGCAACACAACAATAAAAAGTAATGCAAATACAAAACAATCATTATAACAACTATTTAAATAGCATTTACATTGTATTAAGTAGTATTGTTATCTAGTTATTATTTAAAGTATGTGGAAGGATGTGTGAAGGTTATATGCAAATTCTGTGCCATTTTACAAGCATCCATGGATTTTGATATCCATGTGTAAAACAGAGTCCTGGAACCAATTCCTCCATGGGTAACAAAGAATAATTGTATATATACCTTTTGTGTTGACTATCTAAAACAATGGGCTAAAACAGAGAGTCTTGGATTCATTGCATTTTAGAGCTATATATTCTATTATATTGCTCAGACCCTGCATTTTACAGATAATAACACTGAGGTCCTAACAAGTAATATAATTTACTCTAACTCCTGTAGCTAGTAACTAACATACCTTGAAATAATAATCAAGTTCTGATGTACTAAAATATAGACATTCAAGATTTTTCTTTCTCTGTATTTCCTTCTAGTGAACTTATTCATTTTCACAATTCCATTGTGTACCTAACTGTTGATGATGTCAGATCTTTATGTATTGCTCAGTCTCCTTTTCCACTCGGACTCATATATCCAACCACCAACTTTTGGTGTATCATAAGCTCCTCAAAGTCACTATGCCCAAAATGGAACTCTTCCTCTTCACAAGTTCAGCTTTCAAAGGTAGTATCTCTAATTAACTCAGCTTCTAAGTTCAAAGCAGTGAATGTCATCCTTGAGGCTGTCTTACCCTCTAAACTCATATCCAATTGGTCACTTTTGTCAAATACCATTTTTAAGCATTTCTGCTCCTACTACATTCTACATATCTCGAGTTTCCTCCAACAACCTCCTAAGATTTCTTAGTCCACGTTACGCCCATAAGAACTTTTTTTTTTAATTTTGTGATTTGTATTTCTTCAATTGCTGTCTGTCTCATTTAGGACTTGCTGTTTTTCTGCCTGAATGTTCTTCCTTCCATGTACAAGCTCTAGCAACTAGGCTAATTTGAGTCATCCTTCAAAACTAAGCCAAAATGCAGTTCCTTCATCAAACTTTGTCTGTTTGAATTAAATGTCCCTATCATGTGCTTCTATAGCTGTTATAAACATACACACACACACACACGCACACACAAGATCTCACTCTGTCTCCCAGTGCAGTGCTGCAATCTAGGCTCATTGCAGCCTCAACCTCCTGGGCTCAAGTGATCCTCCCACCTCAGCCTCCTGAGCAGCTAAAACCAGAGGCATAGCCACCACACTCAGCTAATTTTTGTATTCTTAGTAGAAACAGGGTCTCACTATGTTGCCCAGACTGGTCTTGAACTCCTGGGTTCAAGCAATCCATCCCCCTCTGCCTCCCAAAGTGCTGGGATTACAGGCATGAGCCATCATTACCAGCCTATCTGCCTGTTTTTAATGGCATAAGTGACACTGTTTATATTTTATCTTTTCTTATAATCTTCCTCATCTCTCTAAATTAGTCTGTGGAAAGGTGGTAAGTATATCTTTCGTATTTGCTGTTTTATCTCCAAAGTTTATCCCAAGGCCAGAACATTAGTAGTCTTTCAATAAATAATTATGAGATAAATATATAAGCAACTGAATTAAAAAATGTCAGACAACATTCTTCAAAATCAAGGTAGAATGTAAAAATTGGAAAGTTATATTTCTAAATAGCCCATGTGTTTCTATGATTTATCTAAAAATTAAACCTGTTAGCTATTATCTGGTTTCTAATATTAAGATAATTTAACCCCCAATATAACTTATTTCCTTTTACCACCCTGAGTGTGGTTTGGTCAGACAATACCATCTTTAAAAAATAAGCCATTATACACTAAAATTTCTTCAAAGGAAAAAAATTATATTTGTACAGAGTATTCACACTTTGCATGATAAATATGTAATTAATTTTAATTATCTTTATTTTATTTGCAAGGCCATTTAATTCATTTTGTTTGTTACTGATTTTTTAAAAAATATTCTTTTCAGAATATAGTAATTATTATTGGTTCAAATTTAAGCATGACTATAACACAGCATAAAATGTCATGTTGATTTTTTATATTGAAATTGAAGTTGCAATTGAAATTGTAGTTAATATTCAAAAATAAAAGCATGTTTATCTCTGTTAAGAGAATAAAAAAGAATCAACATATGATCCTCTCAGTAGATATAAAAAGAAAATTTGCAAAGAAAAATTAACACGTATTCAAATTAAACCTCTTCAATCTCATGAAGGACATCAAGGTTGAGAAGTGTTTGTTCTGCTTTTTTGGAAAACGTTGTGTAATTGGGATTATTTCTTTCTTGAACACTTGATTGACTTTTTAATGAAGCCATCTGTGCCTAGATTTGAATTGTTTTTGGTCTGAATTTTCAAACATGAATACAATATATTTCTTTACTGTAAGGCTACTCAGATGAACTACTTCTTCTTGAATGACCTTTTGTAGTACATAATTTTCTATAAATTTTTCCACATTACCTGTTTCATATTTATTGGCATGCATTCTTCATTATATTCTCTTTAATCCTTTATGTATGGATATTGCCAAAAATGTTGGAGACCACAACTCTATACAATAATTAATTCAAAATATATGACAAATGTTTTACAGATTTGGAATAGCCAAAGATGATTAAAATAGTACACAAGAAGTATAAATCATTAGAAATGAAATATTTACCTCTATCAAAATTAAATTATCTGTTCTATTGAAGACATTTTTAAAAGAACAAAAATTCTAGCTACAACCTAGAAGAAACTACTTTAAGATATGTGTTTGATAAAAAGCTTGTAACTATATGTAAAAATAATTCATTAGAACCAATAATAAAAAGAAAGACAGCAAAACAGCAAAAGACTTAAAAATAGCAAAACAAGTCATAAAATAGCAAAAGATTTGAAAAGACATTTCCGAAAGAAAAATTTAAGAATGGTCAATAAGCACAAGCAAAGACCTTCAACATCATTTGGCATCAGAGAAATGCAATAAATAATATGATACGAATATACATCCATTAAAATGACTAATATCAAGTACCAAACATTGCAGAGGAAGTAGATAAACTCTCATCCATTGCTGGAGGAACTATGATAGTATGATCCTTTCAGATAATACTTTAACAGTTTCTTCTAAATTAAGCAATAGACTTCTATGACCTATTGATTCTCCTTTTAAGTATTTAACCCAAGAAGTGGAAATACCCAAAATGTTTCTTTTATCAGCAACAGAAAGAAAGAAACTGCAACAATCTTGATGAATCTCAAATAAACTGCAAAAATCTTGAATAGTCTCAAAAAACATTATCCTGTTAAAATGAAGCCAGACACAAAAGATCTCAAACTATATGAAACCAGTTATTTGAAGTAATAGAAATGGAAACGAATCAATAGTGGCAGAAAGAATATTAGTGTTTGTCTAGGGGTAGGGTATGGTTGGTAGGAATTAAGTGCAAAAGAGAACTAGGGAATTTATGTGGGACCACAGCAATACACTATTTCTTGATTGTGACAGTGATTACATAGGACTTACACAAATGTCAGATCTCAACTTATACTTAAAATGGATATGTTATATTGTGTGTAAAGTAAAATAAAGTGTGAAAGTATGTGAATGTATTTGTTAGATGCTTTTTATCAGGCTACAGATACTCTCTTCTACTCTCATTTTTATGAGTTCTAAATCATGAGTGAACTTGAATTTCATCAAATCCTTTTATTCTGACCTTGAAATTATTTAGTCTATTGGTGTGACAAATACGCAGTAGGTTTTCCTCAATTTCTATTTAGAAATAATGTCATATTTACCGTGAAGTTGTAAGAGTAGTACGAAGAACCTCATATAACCATTACCCTGATTACTGGTTGCTGATTACTGGTTTCCAAACTGCTTTATTATAAACCTTTTGAAAGTAATTCAAACATATCAGTTCTTCTAAATATTTTAATGTATGTTTCCAAAAAATTAGTAATATTTTATTACATACAGTACAATGATCAACTTCAATGCATTTATTTTATGCAATGCATTAAAAGTATTTGTATTAAAAACTTTTTCTTGATTATCAATACTAATTGTTATTTATGTTATCATTATATTTTTATTTTTTTGGCTAGTTCATTAGTTTCTGTCTTTTATCTTTGATATTATTTCCTTCTACTTCTAAATTTTTCTTCTTTTTTTTAATCTTCAGAGAGTAATTATAATTACAACTGCAATTATAGTAGTAAAAATGTAAGTTGATACAGTCACTTGGATAAAAAATGTCTAGGGACATCTATTAATGCTTAATATATGAATATTCTAGTACTTCTAATTGTTTTCCCGAACAGAAATGTGTATACATGTATACCAAAATACAGGTACAATGATGTTCATAGCAACATTATTTATAATTCCAAATTGGAAACAATTTGAGTTATCCAAGAGATAAATTGTGATATATTGATACCATGCCACTAATAAAAATGAATGAACTGGTGGGGCGCGGTGGCTCACGCCTGTAATCTCAGAACTTTGGGAGGCCGAGGCAGGCTGATCATGAGGTCAGGAGATCAAAACCAACCTGGCTAACATGATGAAACTGGCTAACTAAAAATACAGAAAATTAGCTGGGAGTGGTGGCGGGCCCCTGTAGTTCCAGCTACTCAGGAGGCTGAGGCAGGAGAATGATGTGAACCTGGGAGGCGGAGCTTGCAGTGAGCCAAGATCGCGCCACCGCACTCCAGCCTGGGTGACAGAACCAGACTCCATCTCAAAAGAAAAAAAAAAAAAGAATGAACTATATTATAGTAAATTTCAGAACACTACTCATCAATTAAAATAAATAAACCACTCTGCCAAACCAAGGTGGATGTATCTCCTACATATAATGTTGAATGTAAGAATCTAGACATCAAAAGGACATATTGTGTGATGCTAATTTATAAATTTAGAAACCAAAATAGTGATTAACTTGTACAGGATAAAAGAGGGACAATGAGAGGGCAGAAGAGGACCTTTGGGTTTGCTGGTAATATTTTATTTTTTGCTGCAGGGAGGATTCCATTGTGTTTATTTTATGCAGATTCATCAAGGTGAACATTTATGGTTTGTTCACTTCTATTTAGGAACTAGTTCATTATTAATTCCTTTATTAAATACTGTTCATTTAATAGTATTACATTGCACAAGAGAAATATTTTATCTTGATTCAGTGATCTATTTTATAAGTTCTTCCCAGAAGACAAAGTTCTCATATGTTTCATTACAGAGTTTTCTTACAAGGATTTATCCATCTACCCCATAAATCTGGGTGTAACTATAGGTGTTGGAGTCAAATTCTACACAAAATTCTATGTGGGCGTTCTTTATCTTCATAGTGACTGATGCTAGCTTTGTAATTGAAGTGAAATCATTGGAGTGATGTAAGGAACTGACTTTACAAAATGTATTATTGAAGAATTATGGTTTCTGTTGAGGAATGTCAAATATTGATAAGGCTCTACTTTGATGGTGATGCAGACAGGAGACAAGGAAATACTGGATAGAGGAGGGCAGTTCCCCAGCAAAGGCTCCAACCTCAAGCCTTAAGACCTGAGGCCCTAAATGAGGACAGGCATTCCTGTTTTCACACCCCAAAAGTTGGCTTTTGGCCCCCCATGTCCCCTATCCTGCACTCGTGTAAACCCCAAATCCCAGGCTCCAGAAGCAGACCAGCAAGCCAGCAGACCAGCAGACGGACAGTGGAATTATGGACAGAGAAAGAGAGAAGAGGAGGTACACTTGAACGCCCAGGGGAGTTCGGCTGGGGACAGTGGGAGAGGAGTAGGCCGCTGGGAGACCCGACTCCAGGAGAAGATCACTTTCCCACTCCATCCACCTATTCCGGCTCCCCATCCATCCCACTGAAAGCCACCTCCACCACTCAATAAATCCTTACATTCATCCTTCCAGTCCATGTGTGACCCGAGTTTTCTGGGATGCTGGACAAGAGCTTGGGATACAGAAAGCTGTCACACACTGGCCCTCTGCCCTTGTGGGCAGAGGGTTCATTGAGCTGGATAACACTCAAGGCTTCTGTGGGCAGCAAAGCTGAAAAAGCTTTGTAACACTGGGTTTGCAGGCACCCACCCCTAGACACTACCACGGGGCTGGAGCCCAAAGTACTTGTCCTGGCCTCTTCACCTGCCCATCTGCTTGCTCCCCCTCCCATAAAGGTTTTGAGCAGTCAGCAGGGCAACCAAACAGGTGAGCCACACCCTTGTGGCAGGTACTAGAACGGGGATCAGGGAACTTTCCTATTTCAATGGAATATACCTTGGTTTTAAATCACATTAACTCAAATTGTTGTCATTCATCCTCATAGCAAGAGTATGGAAAGTAGGTAACATTACCAGTCCTGTAACTAGTGATTGATTTGTAAGATTGAAAGACAAGACACAGTTTTCCGATTCCTCTATTCAAATTCTTTCTGAACTCCCACTTGATCATACTACCCGACCATGTCATTAATTGTACTCCAATGCATACCAACCGGAGGGTTGTTTCATACTTCTTCATAATGAAAATGCATTCACTAAATCTACCATGTTTCAGGGGTACCTTTTTTTAAAATCACAAATAATAAATCTGATATAGGTGATAGTAATCATATCTCAATTCATGTTACTCTCTATAGATAATAGAGATCCGGGTCTAATTATCAGATGTTTGACCATTTTGGTTTCAGTAGAAATTGTTTCTTGACACTCTAATTGGATTGGGAAAACCAAATGTGACAGAAACACTTTCCACATTTCTCCCTACAATACATATGTTACACCAATAATGTGAGATGAAAACTATGATCGTCAAGAAAGTGTTATTGTTTTAGACAGAAATCACCATTCTTAGTTTTCAAAAAGACTGGCTTAAAAATGAAAATATTATGGCATGAAAATTGTTGCATTTGAAGGAGATATGCTATTTAGAAAGGCTGAAGTTTATGGCACATTATAAAATGTCAGTGTATATGAAAATTGACATGCATATTAATTTTCAGAGTACTAATCTCTTGGATACAAAATTTAGACTTAAGGTTATGATTTTTCTAAAAAAGCAGAATCTATTTTGAAAATAGGAGCTTTAAACTAGTTCTTTTAACAGACTCATATACTAATTCTTATGAAAGCTGTTGTATGCTTATCAGCATCAGAGGATAAAGAGTGAGCTTTAGGCCTAAGATTTGCCATACATGACCAGAAAATGAAGTTTCCATTCATATATTGCATTTCACAGTTTTCTTATAAACATCTATCTTAAGCTGACATTCATGCCTGCAAAGATTTGCCAAGTGGCTGTTTTAAAAGCAGTATAAACCTCAAGGTCATTTTCTCCTAATTACCCTCTGTTACACGGAAACTTTATTGAAACTTTTTTTGCAAACTGAGATGTGCGGAATAGAAAAAAAACAGACTCCTTTCAGGTTAAGCTTTGTGCTCTGTGACATATTTACTGATTCTTTGTTCTACAACTGGACTTTTTATTAACTAATGCAATGAGATAAGATTCAGATAATAAATCCAATATATCTAACTGTCCTTAAGTCCAGATTTAGTTGTGAAACATGCAAGAAAAGTATACACTCCTCTTCTTTACTATTGATTTTATCTCCTCAGTTTTTTCACCCCACACTGAATTGTCCAATTTTCTCATTGTGTTGGATGTGACAAAGTCTATAGCAAAAAATCGTGACATTTAAATCATTCTATATAAGATTTTTCTGAAAGCCAGTTGCCAAAGAAGGGCAGTAAATATATGCAAGGATCAAGCTATAGTATTTTTTTAAATGTGAAATTTTCTAAAAAAGAACAACTGTGTCAAGAAAAACCTCATCCTCCTAACGCATACATTAAAGTGATAGCATCAACAGACTTTGACAAGTGTGGAACCAAGTTTAAATATGTTTAACTGAGGATTTTCTTTCTAAAAACAAAAGTTTATTTAGCACTACTAAATTGGCTTATAAATTGTAATATGTGATGGTAAATTATTTGATAATAAGAATTGAGTAGAACGTAGCAGAAACTAATAAAGAGAAGTTCAGGAAGCAAGAGGAAGTGAGTTGACAGTATGATCAGTGCAGTTTGACAGAAAATGTGTCTTTTATCTCAGAATTAGCTGATAGGGGAAGCATTTTCTGCGTCTTACTGCTTGCTCAGGCTTTGGAGCAAGTCAAAGTTCAACGAACTTTGAACTTTGAGAAGGAGAGTAGCTTGACTAAAGTTTAGTCAACACAGAGCAAAGAGGAAGTATGAGCAGTTGTGAACACTTGGACAATCGCAAGGTACATGATACAATTTAAAGTATTCATGCATGTGTTAGAGAACTGGAGGCCAGTCTTAAAATATATAGAGACATGTATTTTCAGTTTAAGTTCAGGAGTACATGTGCAGGTTCGCTATATAGAAAAACGTGTGTCGTGGGCTTTGTTGTACAGATTATCTCCTCACCCATGTAATAAGCCTAGAACTCATTAGTTATTTTTCTTAATCTGCTCTCTCCTCCCACCCTGTACCCTCAGGTAGGCCTGAGTATGTGTTGTTCCCCTCTATGTGTCCATGTGTTCTCATCATTTAGCTCCCACTTATAAGTGAGAGCATACGGTATTTGGTTTTCTGTTCCTGGGTTAGTTTGCTAAAGATAATGGCCTCCAGTTCCATCCATGTTCCTGCAAAGGACACGATCTCGTTTTTTGTTTTTTGTTTTTTCCTTTGGCTACACAGTATTCCATGGTGTGTACGTCATATGTCGCACCTTTTCTTTATCCACTCTACCACTGATGGGCATTTAGTTTGTTTCCATGTGTTTGCTATAGTGAATGGTGCTACAGTGAACATTCACCTGCATGTGTCTTTATGGTAGAAAACTTGTGTTCCTTTGGGTATATACCCAGAAATGGAATTGCTGGGTCACATGGTAGTTCTATTTTTAGCTCTTTGAGGAATTGTCACACTGTTTTCCACAATGGTTCAACTAATTTACTTCCCTATTAACAGTGTATAAGCGTTTCTTTCTTACTCTGCACTGACACTTTTCAAAAGAAGACATACATGCGACCAAAAAGTATATGTAAAAAAGGCTCCACATCACTGATTATTGGAGAAATGCAAATCAAAACCATAATGAGATATTATCTCACACAAGTCAGGATGGTTTTTATTAAAAAGTCAATAAATATATGTTAACGTTCAGTCTATTCCCCTAAAAGAGACCTGGGACGTGGCTGACTTAAATTTTTTTATTTTTTTCTAGATGGCACTTTTATTTTACTCATAATACATATAATACATAATCAACAGCATCCTAGCTTCAAAATTGTACTTGTCTGCATAAAAAGTCTAAGGTATTTTCTAAGTATATATTAATTTATTACAGACAAAAAGGAAAAAAAAACCTGTCAGTTGATTAAATAGAATTTTTTTTTTAATCAAGGATGACTGAGTTAAAAATATAGTGTACTAGCTATAACCCCAGTGAATATGATTTAAATAACTTTTTGGAAAATTTTCAAGAGCTGTCACTCAATATGATTTGATTCAGACTCAGCAAATTTGTGGAGTTTTAGATTTCAATTTTTTGGTTATTAGTTGTTATTTATTTCTTTTACCAATGAAATATTGTTTTCATTGAGGCATACCTGTCAATATATTTTTCTAAAATATGTAATATTCTCTGCCATTTGGTACTTCATATTCATAATTCCAAATAATAGTAATATATAATTAAATTATAAATATAGGTACATACTTCTTTAAATATAAATATAAACATATACATAAGTAAAATATTATAAAATGGAGACAAAGGAAGATTTGTATCATATTTTACATAAAATTCTATTAAATTCCATAAAGCCCCAGTGACTCATCCATGGCCCCAGGGCTGGAAAGTAGCACAGCAATGGTTAGAGCCAAGGTTGGCTGAGGTCTAGACTACTACTGTCGTATTACATCATTACATCACACTACCCTGGAGGTTAGCATGGACCTAGCTAAAAATCTCAAGTTAAGGCTTAGAAATTTTCAGCATCAGATCAGTTACCCTTTTTCAATAAGGGGGAATTCAAATAGCCTTTGAAAATTAAGTCTAGCAGCACACTGATAGGATTAGTGAATCACAAAATGCTAATATAGAAGGAATCTAATTAATCCAACTGATGAACTTAACTCTCAGTTGTGAGTTGTCACTTCTGAACCTTGCTGAGGCATAAATTTGTTAAAATGGAACCAGATATAAGTTAGTGGATTCAAAATGATTGTGGTCTTCACATTTTAGCAAAAGTTGAGTAGACGTTTTACATTTTGTATGAGTTATCACACATATTCAACACAATTCTCTTCCAGGTTATATTTTATTATTTCTCTTTTATTGTTTCTTTTTCTTACAAATGACAAAACCAAGTTTCCAAGAATTTAAATCATTTGCCACACACTTAATAAGTGGCTAAGCCAAGACTTATAATACAATATGTATATCTAACTCAAGCTGTAGTATTATTGCAATTATTATTGCAACACTCAACACAAACTGCAAAGATATCAATTTTCTAAAACACTTAGACAAAATTCTAAGTGGTTGCAGGCCATTATGATGTCAAATTTCTAGGGAAATTGAAGTTATCCTTTTGGCTACTGGTGAATATATGATGGATACAGGGTAATAAATGAACGTTTTCTATATTTCGGCTTGATTCATTTTTAAGAGCTTAACAAAAGTGATAATAAAGAACAAAATGGAAAAATTACTTATAAAGAATTACAGTACTACCAATAGAGCTCTCCTTCCTGAAAACTGTGATTTATGAGGTCTGAGAGCTTTCAGGATGAAATATGATTGAGATAAATTCCATCCTAATCCTTCCTATACTTCTTCTCAGATATTTCTTATTAATTAACATATTTAATATGAGAATAATACTGAAAGATGCATTCCTTTTAGTGTAAATGCCAGTTGTTATATATGTTACGATTTTAAAGTCATTAATACATAATAAAAGGCAATTATGTTAATGCGAATTAAATTTATTCTTTCCTGTATTTGAACAATTGAATAAAGTTTCCCTGTTAAAGTTTTTACAATCTACTCTACGTGATTTTTTACTTTTTAAATAAAGTCCTACTGATTGCAGATAATGCAGAAGGCTACAATAATCAACTAACTTTTTACACATACAGAAAACAAACTAGCCCGGGCATGGTGGCTCACACCTGTTATCCCAGCACTTTGGGAGGTCGAGGCAGGCAGATTACTTGAGGTCAGGAGTTCAAGGCCAGCCTGGCCAACATGGTGAAACCCTGTCTCTGCTGAAATACAAAGTTAGCAGGGCATGGTGGCGGGTGCCTGTAATTCAGGCTACTCGGGAGGCTGAGGCAGGAGAATCACTTAAACCCAGGAGGTGGAAGCTGCAGAGAGCTGAGATCGCCCCACTGCACTCCATTCTGGGTGACAGAGTGAGACTCCATCTCAAAAAAATAAAAATAAAAATAAAAAAGGAAAGGAAAAAAAAGAAACTAGCAGGTGTAGATGATCGTCTTAGTAAACTACTACTAATAATAGTTTGTGCAAGCTGTTTTCACTTAGCAGTTTTAAATAATAAATTATAAAGATTAGATGTGGGTGTGTGTGTGTGTATATATATATGTATGTATAGAAAGCTCCAGTTATTTACAATGGAAAGAAAGAAACAGAAAGAAAACAAGAGCTGAAAATGCAGATTCATTTATTCAGCAAATAACATATGCTCAATATGTAGTTAGGTATTTAAGATGCAGAGGTCTGGAAGATGAATCTGATACTATCACAGATCTTTGAGAAGTCTGCCTTTGGGAGCAATGAAGATACACCAAAAAAAAAAAAAAATAGAAAGAAAGAAATACGTGAATTAATGTCTACGTTGCAATGGGGTATGTTAGCAGGATGCATACAGTTTTACAGAACATGGAAGGAGGGATTCATTTTACTCTCAGAGCTTAAATGATGCCTTCACAAGAAGGAGAACATTTTATTTGAACCTTGATAACTACATGGTAGTTTGTCCCTTAGAGATGTGAGTGAATGATATTCAGATTAAAGAAAAAGCAAGTGTAAGAACCTTGGGAAGTAGTTCTTGAGGTAGGGGGTGTGTGTGTAGAATCACCTCCTAGACAACATTTTAGAAATGTATTGGCATTGGTTTTAATATAAGTGGAAGGATAGTATTGGCGTTTATTCACTGACAACCTGGGGTGATAATATTTTGCATATAAAGAATTGTGACAGTTCCCATGGGACGTGTAAATGTCTTGCTGTACATTAAGGTCAATAAAAATTGACTTATATTTACCCGAGCTTATATATTTAGCATTTCACATGTGAATTCAGAGAATTTTTGCATGATTTAAATTTTACATGGTTTGAATTTTCCAGGAAGGCAACTAACTTGTAAACTAAAAGGAAACTATAATTTTTAAATTTTCGCTTTTATCAAAAGTTACTCAACATTAAAGAAAGACTAAATCACTAAGGGCAGTGGAACACTTAGCGCTTAAGTAGTTAATACAACACACTTGTATCACTGTAAGTTTGTGGCTGTTTTACTCATGGTGATTTCTATATATATATGCCTGAATTTATCTTTATTTTGGTTCTATGTATTTACATATTGATGATTTTATATTTATTACAAATTAATTTTATATTGCATATGCCTTAGATTATATTTAGGACATTATGCTGGTTATTACTAAAATTGTATTTGTAGGTTATAGTATCTATTTAATTTGTTTCAAGATAATAGTGTTTTTAAAATGTTTTAAAAAGTTGATTACCACTAACTAGGACATTTACAAACCTCAGTATAATTTAAAAAATTATAGTTGAAGGTGACACAGTATATTGGTAAGAAGAGATTTAAAATAGCAGATAAATAAAAATTAAAAGGTAGGTACCATGAACTGTTTTTGCCCCCCAATTTCATAAATTGCAATTCTAATCCCCAGTGTGATCGTGTTGGAGATGGAGTCTTTGGGATATACAGTCATACTTCACGTAACAGCTTGTTCATAATAGTTGATACTTGCTAGTGTTTACACCATACAACCCTGAATGTGCCTGATCTCATAACAGTTGATACAGGTTTTCTTTGAAATGCGATAGACTACATTACAGATAATAGACTAGTTAGCCCAGAAACAACTATCTGTATGGAAGAAATGTTGATGCATAGTAGAACTGGCAAGCCATACTGGAGATGAAAGGAAGGGTTTTACAATAAATGGAGGTAAAGTATACTTATATATATATAAATGAAATAAATCCCCTACTTCACATCATATGCAAAATAAGCACATTCCACACTGGGTATATAATTGTATAGTCAAAATGGAGCTTCAAAGAAAAAATATTGGTGAATGTCTTTCTGTTAAGTGTAAATTAGTTTTTTTGAGCAACATAGAAACCCTGCTGACTCTAAAAAAAATTGATAAATGGGCTTACATATAAAATAATTAAAGACACTTTGAGTAAAGTCAACATTTTTGATCATGGAGAAAACTATTATAATGGAAGTTAAAAGTCCAGTGAATAAATTTTATAATAGACAAGACATCTGAAGAGACAAGGAACAATCTGAAAGAAAAGTCAGATGAAATATTTGACTTAAGTATAGAGAAAAGTAAAGAGTGTGAATGAAGAAACAATGTTTGAAGAGAAAATCACTGAAATTCAAGATGCATGAGAACCCAAATTAGGATAAATGCAAAGAAAACTACTCTTAGACATATCATAGGAAAACTACTTGAAACCAAAAATGAATAGAAAGAGTTTAGGAAAGCTAAGGAATGACATTATTACTTGCAATGGGACTAAAATTAGAATGATTATGTATTTAATTTAAAAGAACGGCCGGGCGCGGTGGCTCAAGCCTGTAATCCCAGCACTTTGGGAGGCCGAGACGGGCGGATCACGAGGTCAGGAGATCGAGACCATCCTGGCTAACACGGTGAAACCCCGTCTCTACCAAAAAGTACAAAAAACTAGCCGGGCGAGGTGGCGGGCGCCTGTAGTCCCAGCTACTCGGGAGGCTGAGCCAGGAGAATGGCGTAAACCCGGGAGGCGGAGCTTGCAGTGAGCAGAGATTCGGCCACCGCACTCCAGCCTGGGTGACAGAGCGAGACTCCGTCTCAAAAAAAAAAATAAAATAAAATAAAAAAATAAAAAAATAAAAATAAAAGAACACAGCAGCACGTGGTGGCAAACACCTGTAATCCCAGCACTTTGGGAGGCCAAGGCAGGCGGATCACCTGAGGTCAGGAGTTCGAGACCAGCCTGACCAACATGGAGAACCCCCATCTCTACTAAAAATACAAAAAAAAAAAAAAAAATTAGCTAGGAGTGGTGGCGCATACCTGTAATCCCAGCTACCCGGAAGGCTAAGGCAGGAGAATAGCTTGACCCCAGGAGGTAGAGGTTGGGGTGAGCCGAGATCACGCCATTGCACTCCAGTCTAGGCAACAAGAGCAAGACTCCATCTCAAAAAAACAAGACAAAACACAACCCTAAAGACAATGAAGTGGTATCTTGAAGTACTAAAAACAAACCTTTGCCAACCATGAATTCTGTGGCTGTCATAAATATCTTGCAAGAAGAAAAGTGAAGTAAAGGCATTTTCAGGGGAAGAAAAAAGAGTGACTTTACAAATATTGACTGCATAAACCAACAATCCAACAACAGCAAGAATGATGACAATAATAATGTCTTGTTAGATTTGGAAATATATAGAATCAAAATACATAGCAAAAAATAGCAAGTAATTTAAGAAGGAGGTAATAGTACTTAAAATAATCCATAGTCTTTACATGGAAAGAAATAGGAGTTCTTGTTTCAATTATACTTTGGTAAGTTAAGAAGGATTTACTTTTATATGTCTAATTGTTGATTGACTAAAATAGTCAAGAATCTAATAATAATGGAGACATATTCTGAGAAATGCATTGTTAGGTGATTTTGTAATTATGTAAACATCGTAGTAGGCTACAAGCCTGTACAGTATGTTACTGTACTGAATTCTTCAGTGATTGCAACACAATATAATTATTTGTATATATAAACCTATCTAAACATAGAAAAGGACAGTAAAAATATGGTATTAGCATCTTATGGGACTCATATCTGTGGTCTTTAGTAAACTGAAATGTCATCATGTGATGCAAGACTATAATTATGTCATTATTGTGGAGACTTTATGATGAAATTAATGCCCTTATAAGGAAGAGAGATAGGATAGTTTAATTCTCTCTTCATCTCTCTTCTCTCTCTCTCTATCTCTGTTTTACTATCTCCTCTTTTTCCTTTTCCTAGTCAAGCTTTGTTAGTACCTTTGTGCTGCTCTATCAACATAGTTGAGACTGGGTAGTGTATGAATAATACAAATCTCTTTCTCATGTTTCTGGTGGCTAGAAAGTACAAGGTCAAGAAGCTGACAGGATTGGTGTCTGGTGAATGTTGCTCCATGCTCCCAAGATGGCACCTTGTTGCTACATCCTATGGAAAGAAGATATCCTGTGTCTTCACATAATGAAAGAGATGGAAGGGCAAGGAAGAACTCCCCTTAAACTTCAGCCATTGTATAAAGGCTCTAATTCCATTCATAGGAGTAAAGCCCTCATGAAGTAGTCACCTCCCAAAGGTGCACCTAGTTGCAATGAAGATTAAGTTTCAACATGAATTTCTGAGGGGACGCCATCACTCAAATCACAGAAAATGTGAAGAGACAAGGAGATGGCTGTCAGCAAATCGAGAAGAGCACCCTCACCAGACACGGAATCTGCCTTGATATTGGACTTCCTGGCCTCCAGCACTATGAGAAAAAATGTTTGTTTTATTAACCACCTAGTCTCTGGTATTCTGTTATAGCCGCCCAAGCTGGCTAAGACAGTAGGGAATATGGAAGCCTCACTGAAACAAAGAATACTGACTCCAGATCGATTTAAGGTCTATTAGACTCCAATAAAAAGGAAGGACGGGGTTACCTTGATTTTTACTCTTTTATGCTTATAATGCTGCTGACTAGTTAACAAGCATTTGGCTCTGTGGCCATAGCTAAACCTTAAAGCTCAAACCAATCATGATACAAGAAACAGATGCAAAGTCCTGCTACCTTGTGTCTTGCAAAACTCATGGCAGTAGATCTAGGTGGAATCTAAATCCAACCTGGAACCTTCAGAGGAAAGCTATCAGGTTTTTCAGTTCAGCTTTTATTCAGGATGTTCATATGTCCAGGTAATGACCATATGTCCAGGTAATGTTAGGATTTTACTATTATAAAAGAAAGGGAAAATGAATATTACATAACCAATAGCTGTCTCTGCCACACTGAGCATGTAACAGAAATTTGAGATGCAGTTTCTATTAAAAGATTATAGAGGCCATATATATTATGTTAATGACTATGCATGCACATGTGTATGTGTATTATTCCCATCTCATAACCAGGAGAAAACTAATTTGGCATTCAGAAAATAATAAGCCATAATTGGTCATTTACATTTCCATTATCTATTTTTTTAAAGCAGGAAAGTGATGATACACACAATGTTAATGCTAGTGACAGCTGTGATCATAATCGATAGTAGAAAGAGAGAAGAAATCCTTTAGTATAAACTTCTGATTCTAACCGCATAGCAGAGAAATAACTTATTTTACAAGTGATATCTCATTGTTTATTTCATAAAAATGCATGACCATTGTTATATAGTATTTTCTGATTACAAAGGTGATATCACAAGCAAACTATGAACACTGGAGGTAAATGAAGGCATTTTATTTTATTTCATTTTATTTATTTAATAATGATGTTTATCTGTGGTTGTAAGTGCCTAGGCATCTTTACTGTAGCTTTGATCAATTGTAGTTTCTTTGTAAATTAAGAACTAATTAAAATTATCAGTTGGAATTATTTAATGTTAATATTTACTGTAATGTTTTATATATTGTAAGAAATATATGCTATAACACAATCCTTCAACTTACACAAATACCAAGTTTTAAAACATTTATTTAAAAATAAATTTTGACCATTATCAATAACTCTTTATCCTACCTTCCCTAACTGTAAATTAGCTCTGTATTCAGCGTTCTTTATATTTTGCTCCATCTTTATTTATTAAACTTTTTTTAATATTTACTTTTTTATTTTTATTTTAAGTTCCAGGGTACATGTTCAGGATGTGCAAGTATGTTACACAGGTAAACATGTGCCATGGTGCTTTGCTGCACCGCACCTATCGACCCATCACCTAGGTATTAAGTTCAGCATGCATTAGCTATTTTTCCTAATGATCTCCCTCCCCCAATCCCACCACCTAACAGGCCCCAGTGTGTGTTTTTCCCCTCCCTGTGTAGATATGTTCTCATTATTCAATATGCAGTGTTTGGTTTTCTGTTCCTGCGTTAGTTTGCAGAGGATAAAGGCTTCCAGCTCCATCCATGTCCCTGCAAAGGACATGATCTCACTCCTTTCTATGGCTGCATAGTATTCCATGGTGTATATGTCGACATTTTATTTATCCAGTCTATCATTGATGGGCATTTGCATTGATAATGAAGACAATTTAAAAGCTTTTGATAGGATAAGATAAATTTATATGACAAAGTTTTTCTAATTTACAATCTAAATCATACAGATTGTTCATTCCCTCATCCTCCATTTCCTAAATGGGTATTGATATTTCTATTGATACTTTCCAATCTCACAGGTAAAATGGTTTATTGTGGTTTTATGTCTACTCTTTTATTAATAGTAAGGGAAAATGTATTTCTAATGTTTAATGGTTGTAGCTATCTCATTCTTTGTAAATATGGGTTTAATGCCCATATTATATTCTGCCTATTCACCATAATGTCTTTGTTCCACATCTAGTTCATAGAATTTTTTCCTGTTTTGTTGTCTTTTATCTTATTATATGGTGATTTTACTTCATAGACTTTTTTCCCTCTTCTAAATTTTATGTTCAATTACCTTTCCTTATGGAAGAGATCTGTGATTTTCAAAAATATTTTAAGCTCTCTCTAATCTTTGTAAATTGAAATTTTGCTGTTAATACCTGCGAATTCAGCAATAGATCATTTAGCTTCAGGTCGTATACTGTTCAACATTATCTATTTTCATTTAGTTTTTCTCTAATATTAATATTGAAGGATATGGAAGGTCTTGAGAAGGAAAATCATTCATTTATTTATTTGCAAAATAATTTTGTAATGAATGAGTGAATGAATGAAAATCAATAGATGTTAGAATACAATAATTAAATGTAAAATTAATTTGGTTTTCAATACCTTGGTACTTTGACACAGTAGTTAGCTAATGAAGTCTGACAACGAATTATGTAAGAAAATATTTATTAATGATTCATACGTTCTCTGATATGAAAGATAAACCCATCCCATTTGTAGTTACCTAGTGATGTATATGTAGGCAATTGATTTGCAATAATCAATTTGAATTAAAAATCAAAAAGTAGAATGTGTTCATATACTTGAAGAAATATAATTGCAGTCATCCCTTGGTATCCATGGAAAATTGGTTCCAGTATATCACTTGGATACCAAACTCTGTGGTATTGATATAAGTCATTGACATAAAATGACAGCGTTTGCATAAAACCTACACACATCTTCCCATATGCTCTAAATTATCTTGATTACCTATAAAATTTAATGCTAAATATATGGTTGTTATACTGAATTGTTTATGGAATAATGACAAGAAAATGCCTGTACGTGTTCGGTACAAGTGCAATTTATTTTAAAATATTTTTAGTCTGTGATTGGTTGAATCCACAAATGCAGAACCCATGAATATGGAGGCACAATTGTTTGAGTCACAGAAAATATGATTTTCTTGCTATTCAGAACAAGAAATCCCAAATAATTTACATATGAAGGCTCCTTTCAAACACGTCTCTCAAATATAATCTAAGAGGTTTACTCAAACTTCAGTTTATATCATTGTGAAAAAAAGTCATATTACAGAAATAAATGTCTTACTTCACAATAAGAGAGCTTGAAAAGATGAGCAAATACTGGTATTAATCTTGGAAAATCACAACTGATCATGGAAATTTTAATTGATTAGATTTATCATCTAGATTATTAATAAGTCTAAATAGTGTTGCTGATTGCATGATTTTTGGTTGTTGCAGAATTGGTAATTTAAATTATCTAATGCGGTTTTTAGAAAAAGGACTTGATCTTTAAGCCTGTGCATATAATGCTTGCAGAAAAATGATATAATATCCAAATGTAGTAAATATTCAGTTCATGGAAATATTTTTAGCACACTGAAATTTATAAGGGAAAATTTTATTTAATTACTTTTTTAAAAGGCTTCCCTTCAAAACAATACTTTCTTTCTTATTTTCCTTTTGTTTAAATCATAGAAACCAAGGAGTACTTATTTTGTCTAAGGAAGATGAATCAGGAAAATATTATGCTTACAACTTGCTACACTACACAGAGGAGCAGGAAGCAATGGCCTTGACATGTGTTTTACATTCTGACCTTGTATCCAAAGTAACAATGTTTTGACAGGACACATGCCCTGCTGGAGAAGAGATTGCCACACTTCTTTCTGTAGAGGTGATGGGATTGAATACTTAGAAGTAAAACAATTCCTAAGCATTCTTAGCTGGATGTTAATACGTATTTGCATCTTTGATTCATTTAACTTTAATATATTTATTTGATGCAAATTAAATCCACCTTTCTATTTTGCCTAGTGGTCTAACAATATCCTCCCCAAGATATAGAAAACAATGTTGCTCGGTGTTACCATCACGGTGTCCTTGAGGCATTTCATTTCAATACATGCAGAGGGAGGAATAATCAAAGACGGTGAAACAGCAAAGAGTAACAGCCTAGAAAAAAGCCAAGCTACTTTAAGAATCTTAAATGAGACACATCTAATAATGAGATGACTGCAAAATATACCATTCTGTAAAATATTACCACCTGAGTTGACCTCTGTTAATGTGTAAGATGGCAAATTAAAGCAACTTTACGTGTGGTTCTGTTAAAGCCCACTGCTGATTCAGGTATTACCAAATGTGATTTCTTATAGCATTCAAATGCCTAAAATCCACATATAAACTCCCAGTGGCAACATGAAAGAGAGGACATTTATTGCATTAGCTGTTGAGAACCCGGTTACTATTAATACAACCTTTAGGTAACTACTCTACTGAAACAGAGATTTTGTAATTATAATGTTTTTCTATATAGCCACATGGAAGGGGATGGACAAATTGACGAGTATATTCTAATCAGAACTAATATTCTACATTTGCTTTCTATTTTATACTATACAATTCAGTACATCTACTAGTTTAAAGGACAAAAATAAATATGCATTAAAATATATTTGTGTAATTTGGATAAGCAAGATGGAGGTAGTATAATTGTAGAGAAAAATATGTATGATATTGCCTCCTTAAAATACAAATGCATGTAGTGAGGCATTTATTCACTCATTTCGGATGAAAATTTGGATAGTGCTTTGAGTTTTCTGGAGAGGCTTAAGTAATTTAAAAATGGTCATATGGTTACTATGAGTTGCAAAATATATTGTACAATGAAACCTGATTTTATTATATTTCTAAAAAATGTTCGAGGTTAATTTCTAATTTACTACTTTGTCTCATCCATTTCACATGCATGTATAAAACCATAATGTTATTGGGTAAAAGTGCATCTTTGCCAGTCAGGATCTCCGGGGTCATTTATATAGTTTTCCAAAGTAAACTGTGCATAAATTAAGACATTTTTCATACAAAGTGCATTGAATAAAAATTTACTCTGTGCCAATGTAGAAGACACTGGCTGAGACTTAAGCATAAAAGATAAAATAGAAGCAATTTTCCCCAAAGACAGCAGTACAGATGAAGATATAAGATATGAACTCCAGGCTGGGCACCGTGGCTCACGCCTGTAATCCCAGTACTTTGGGAGTCTGAGGCAGGTGGATCAACTGAGGTTAGTAGTTGAAGACCAGCCTGGCCAACATGGTGAAACCCTATCTCTAGAAAAAATACAAAAATTAGCCAGGCATGGTGGTGCACACCTGTAATTTCAGCTACTTGGGAGGCTGAGACAGGAGAATTGCCTGCTACTCAGGAGGCTGAGACAAGAGAATCGCTTGAACCCAGGAGGCGAGGGTTGCAGTGAGCCAAGATTGTGCCACCGCACTCCAGCCTGAGCAACAGACCAAGACACTGTCTCAAAAAAAAAGATAAAAAAAATACCCCAATAAATAAACAGAATATTCATCCTCTTCTCTTGTTAATTAACATAATAAATATTTAGAAGATAAATAAGGATACAGAAGCTCTGAAAAGCACTCAACTTATCTGATCGAACTGATATTTATGGAAGACTCTACCCAACAAAAGCAGGAAACACATTTTTCTCAAATGCATGTGAAACATTCACTAAAATAGACCATATTGTGGCTATTTTTTTAAAAAGCCTTAGCAATTTTTTTTTTTTTTTCCCCCAGAGACAGGGTCTCCTGTTACCCAGGCAGAATATAGTCATACAATCAGAGCTCACTGTAACCTTGAACTCCTAGGCTCAAGCAATCGTCCAGGTGCACACAACTACACCTGGCTAATTTTTTTCTTTCTTTTCTTTTCTTTTTTTCTTTTCTTTTTTTTTTTTTTTTTGTACATATGGGGTCTCACTATGCTGCCTAGGCTGGTCTCAAACTCCTGGACTCAAGTGATCCTCCCACCTTGGCATCCCAAAGTGCTGGGATTATAGGCATGAGCCACCATGCCTGCCAATATTTTTTAAAGAAGATATTTTTCTGCTACTTATTTCTAGTTCTATTATAGCTACAAAGTGTGTTTTGAGACTACAATATGTTTTGTGACTATAATAGAACTAGAAATAAGCAGCTGGAAACCATCATTCTCAGCAAACTATCGCAAGAACAGAAAACCAAACACCGCATGTTCTCACTCATAGGTGGGAATTGAACAATGAGATCACTTGGACACAGAAAGGGGAACATCACACACTGGTGCCTATTGTGGGGAGGAGGGAGGGGGGAGGGATAGCATTAGGAGAAATACCTAATGTAATTGACGAGTTAATGGGTGCAGCATGCTAACATGGCACATGTATACATATGTAACAAACCTGCACGTTGTGCATATGTACCCTAGAACTTAAAGTATAAAAAAAAAAAAAAAAAGAAATAAGTAGCCAAAAAATATCTGGAAAATCCTCAATTATTGGGAAACTAAGCTACACATAGATTTAAAAATCTCATGGATCAGAGAGGGTGTCTCAAGGAAGGCTTAACATATCTTTATCAAAATGAAAGTGAAAATACAGCATCAAAATGTGTGGGATGCATCTAAAACAATTCTTAAAGTAACATAATATAGTTATTACATTAAAGAAGAAAGATCTGAAATAAATAATACAAGATTTCACCTTACGCATTATGAGAAAGAAGTTAGATTATAAGGTTAAACATAATTGTGGCACAAATAAGAAAATAATAAAGTGTAGTATTGGCAGTGAAAAAAATAGACAAATAGACCAATGGAACAGAATACAATACAGACTCCAGACATCAATCCATAAAAACCCATCAAATTACTGACAAAGGGTAAAGGCATTTCAAAGGATAAAGGATAGTTATTCCAACAGATACTTTTGGAACAACTGGACTTCATCTTTAAGAAAAGTGAATCTAGACACAGATTATATGCCTTTCACAAAAATTAACTCAAAATGTGTCACAGAACTAAACTTAAAACACAAACCTGTAACATTTCTAGAAGATGATAGATTTTCTTAGAAGAAAATCTATATGACCTTAGGTTTGTTGATGAGTTTTTAGACGTAACATCAAAACATGATCATGAAAGAAGAAAATGATTTTGTTCTTGTTTAAAATTAAAAATTTCTGCTCTGTGAAAAACACTATCCAGAGAACAAAAAGACAAGTCAATATTTTCCAAGACCGGGAGAAAATATTTGCAAACTTCAGAGCTAATAAAAGACTTGTCTCCACAATTTACAAAAAAAGGCAACAATGAGAAAACAAGCAATCTAATGTATAAATGGACAAAAGATCGTAGCAGAAACCTTACCAGAGAAGATAAACAGGTGGCAAATAAGCATATAAAAATGCTCAACATCATATGTCATTAAGAACTTTCAAATCAAAACAATGATATACCATATTAAAATGGCTTAAATTCAACAAAGTTGAAAATAAAGAAAGCTGATGAAAATAAAGAGCAGGAATTCTCATTCATTGCTGGTGGGAATTCAAAATGGTACAGCCACTTTAGGTGACAGTCTAGACATTTTCTTACAAAACTAAAATTGTCTTACCTTATAATCTATCAATTGTGTTCCTAAGTATTTACCCAGGTGAGTCGAAAACATACATCCATACAAAATCCTGCACATGAATATTTATAGCAGTTTTATTCATAAATGCCCAAAATTGGAAGAAATCAAATGTTCTTCAACAGGCAAATTGATTTAAAACTCTATAATATATTCATACAATAAAATATTACTCAGCAATAAAAAGAAATGAGCTACTGAGCTACACAAGACATGGAGGAATCTTAAGTGGCTATTGCTAGGTGAAATAAGCCAGTCTGAAATACATACAGGAGGATTCAAAATATCTAAAATTCTGGAAAATATGAAAACCATATTGATGCTAAAAATGTCAGTGTTTTCTGAGTTGGAGGGGGAGATACGGAGAAAAGGATGAGTAGTTGAAGTACAGGTGATTTTAGGGTGGGGTAACTATTCTATATGATACTGTAATGGAAGATACATGACATTACGTATTTGTCAAAATCCATGCATTTATACAACACAAAATGTAAATATTAATGTAAACTATGGTTTTCATTAATAATAATAATGTATCAGTATTAGTTAATCAATTTTGGCAAATTTATCCTGTGAAAGACAATAATAGCGGAAACATTGTGTACAGAGGTTATATAGAAATCATCTTTATAATCTACTCAATTTCTGTAAAACTAATGTTGTTCTATTAATTTTCTTAAAAATCAGAAAAAAATTTAATGACATTGAAAAGAGAAGAAAAACTACTATAGGACAGCAAGAAAATGCAAAGTTGGTTCCTTGAAAAATAAAAGTAATATTGACAAGTCTGTCAGCAATTCTGACCAATATAAAGGAAATATAAATACAAAAGAATATATAAAAATTCAGACTATGTAAAACAGTAAGGAGAGCAGGAAGGCTCTCTTACAGACCCCACAGACACTGAGTATAACAAGATAATATGTCAAAACATCAAATGCCCATAATTTTGACAATTTAATTGAAATGGACTAATTTCTTGAAACAAATAAATTCTCATAGCTCATTCAGGTTGAAATGCATAACCTGAATAATCTCATACGTCTTAGACAAATTTAATTTAAAGTTAAATACCTTCTACCAGAGAAAATACTATTAATAGCTGAAATATCTGGGCTTAAAATGTCTAGCAAACATTTAAGAATAAAATAATATTAATTCTACAAATCTTTTCCAGAAAATAGGTGAGACAAGGATAATTTTCAGCTCATTTAATGAGATCAGAATTACTCTTATGCCAAAGCCATACAAATATATTTCTAGGAGAAAGTGACCCAGATATGTAGTTTTCTGGGTCAAACTACCAACAAAAGGCAGCCCAAATAGACTCATTTCTCACCCAGATTTTACAAGAGTCCATCTGAAAACACCAGCAAACTTCACATTACAAACAAGGGGAGTCAATGAGCCCCACTAATAATAAGCAGTCACGGGAAGCACTCTTTTTCCCTACTTAGTCAAAGACTCTATGACCTAAGGAAAGATGCTGCACCAGCAAGAGGGGCCCTGATAAAACAAGCTCCTGGCCCAGGCAGTCTCTTTGGTTCCATTGGCTTGTGTCCCCTGGCTCTCCAGGAGACACTGGTAGCTGGATAGCACCAGCAAAGAGGATCCAGACACAATAAGCAACTTAGCCCAGAAAGTCTTTTTGTCCACGTGAGCTTAAGACTCCCTCTCTTGCTTAGAGACACTGGAAAGACTGAAGGACATTGGCAAAGAAATCACTCAGAGATCACAAGCAGAACAACAAGGGAAACTTCTCTGAGCCTAAGAAGCCCCTGCCCTGATCAAAGCTGTCAGGGTGGTGAAGGGACACCACATAGAAACGTGCTAAAACAAGAACCTCATCGTTCCAGTCAGGCTGCGACTCTTCTGCCTGTGGTAGAGATGCCAGACAGCCCATCCTATAAAAACTTATTTTGCCAAGTCAGGCAGCACAAGCAGGGACAGGTAGGAACCTCAGTAAAACAAAGTAGGCCACAATATCACTGAAATGGCTTTAAAAATTAAAATTCTATCAGAACCACAGATACAAATGTACGCCTGTACCTGCATGCTAAATCTAAAGAGTCATGCCTGCTAAAAAGAAAAAAAAAAAAAAACCTGCAAGAATCAATTACAAAATTTCTTCAAAATATAAAAAAAAAATGTCAGCAAAGAAATAGGTAGTAGTTATATGAAAGACCTAGATAGAAATTACAGAATAGCAGAAACAAAATAGACTGAAAACATCAGCAGAGTCTAAGGGGTTTGGGGGATTGTACCTAATAATTTGGCATGTATATTATCAGATTTCCCAAAGACTAGGAGAGAGTAGGGATGAAAACATATTCAAAGTAATAATAGTTGAAAATTTCCCAAATTCAATGAAAGACACAAACCTACAGATTCAAGAAGTAGAATGTCAAATGAGATAAATTCTAAGAAATCCATGCCAAGTCACATAATAATTAAACCTTTGAAAACCAAATACAAATTAAAAATCTTGATGGCAACCAGGGAGAAACAATGCATTACCTAGAGAGGACCACTAAATCAAATGACAGTGCCTATCCAAAATCGTGGAGTCCAGAACAAGAGGCACTATATTTTTCAAGAGAAAAAACAACCCTATCAATTGTGAATTCTACATCTTCAAAAACGCTCCTTTATGAATAAAAGTAAAATAGACATTCACATATGAAGAAAAACTTAAATATGTGTAGCTAGCAAACCTACTTTTAAGGATTAGCTCAAGGAAGTTACTCATAAAGACAGGACACAATGAGAGAAAAACTCTTAAAGTATCAGAAAAGAAAAACAACAGTAAAAGCAGAAATGTGGGTGTATAAAATAGATTTTTTTCCCTTAATATTTTAAATCACATTTAATGATTGAAACAAAAATTATACTACCATCTAATACTCAAGACAATAATATTTGAAAGTGGGAAATGTACATTAAATGGGATTAGAGATGTAAATTGAACCAAAAAGGACCTAGATGGAAGTGAGATTTTCATTAGTTGATATTATTAGTTTGTGATGTGTCACAGTTTTAATTATAATATCCAGAGTAAGTACCACTAAAACTATATGAAGAAATAAACTCAAAGACACTATAAATAAATCAAGAGAAACAAAGGAACTAGAAACAGAGGAACCAAACAGCCAGCAAATAATACAATAAGCGACTTAAGTGCTAACATTTCAATAATTACCTTAAATGGAAATAGTCTAAATATACCAATCAAAAGAAAGAAATTGGAATAAAATACACACCCCCACACAAATACAATAATACATTGCTTAAAAGTATGTTCCTTCAAATTGACTCCAGCTATTAAAAGGGTGTCAAGAGAATACTATAGTTAACTTTATGTTTACATACTTATGTGTTAAGTTAGGAGTAAACCAATTACTCAAAACCACAAACTATTAAAACTCAATCAAGATGGAATAGCTAATCCAGGTGGTTCTCTAATCATTAAAAGAATTAAGTTTTAATTAGAATATTCTAAAAGGAAATCTAGATAGTTTCCTGTTTTATCACTGTAGCAGTGTAAAAACTTTTAAAACAGTATTAACACCAATACCCTGAAAGAAATAATACAGAGAGCTCCCATATACACATTTCATATACACATTGTAGTACAAAGTCACAACAAGACTATTGACGTAATAAAATCAACAGATCTTATTCACATTTTCCCAGTTTAGCTACTACTCCCTTGTATGTGTATGTACATTTAGTTCTGTAGAACAGAGTAAGTATCCTTCACTGGGTAAATGTAAATATTTTTCAACACATGTAAGAAAAGGAACAGTTCCCAATTCATTTTAGGACACAGCATTGTCATGATTCTAAAACCATAGAGAGTATCATAAAAAATAAAATCAAGAAAAACTATAGAACAATATGTCTCATAAACATAGAAGTAAATATCCTCAAATATAATGGAAAATCAAATCAAGCAATGTACAAAAGGAATTATGAACCATGAACAAAGTGTAGTTTATTGCAAGGATGCCAGACTGATTCAAAATTCAAAAATCAGTCAGTATAATCACCATATCAAATGTTTAGAAAAGAAATGTTGTGTGAAAATATCAACTGATACATGAAAAGCATTTTTTAAAATTCAACATCCATTCTGAACAAAACGTCTCTAAGTTAGAATTAGTAGGGAATTATTTCAACTTGATAATTAGCATCTAGAAAAGCTACAGCTATTAACATAATTAAAGGTCAAAGATGGAGTGTGCCCCCCAAATCAAGAACAATGCAAGGATGTTTGCTCTCATCACTATTATTCAAAATAGTACTTATACAACATAAAGTGATTATAGTCACTGCAATAAGGCAAGAAAAATAATTAGAAAGGTGTAAAGGTTGGAAACAAACTGGTATAATCAATATCACGGTTGCGATATAGAAAATCTGAAGGAATCTACAAAAGCCTAATAGAACCAGTAAGTGAGTTCATCAGGGTTGCTGATTACAAAAGCAACAAAGAAACATTAATTGCATTTTGTGTAAACGATTATATAAAAAGTTTTAAAAATGTCATTCATAATATTTCAAAAGAAATGAAATATCTCAAGCATATACTTTAAAATGTTTGCACAAATTTTATATGCTGAATGTTAACAAATATAGATGAAATAAATCAAATAAGATTGAATAAATGAAGAGACATACTGTATTCATATATTGGAAGACTCAACAAAGTACAGGTGTCATTTTTTCTCAGTGTTCTATAAGCATAATACTATTTCTATCAAGATCTCATCCAGTTTCTTGTACAAATAGATAAGCTTATCATACTATCTAGCATTGCTGAAACAGCCTTGACAAAGAAAAATAAAGTATATGACACTATTCAATATTAAGCCTTATTATACAGTGACAGTAGCTAAGACGGTGATAGATGCATAGATAGATACATAGATCAATGGAACAGAGTAGAGTACCTAAAATTAGACCTACACAAATAAGCGCCTCTTATTTTTCACAAATTTTCAAAAGAAATTCAGTTCATTAGAGGAAGAAAACCCTTTTCAACAACAGGTGCTGGAGCTGGAGCAATGAGACATCCATACAAAAAATAAGAAAGAAAGAAAGAAAAAAGAACATCAGTCTAAACCTTACTTATACCTCATACAAAAAAAAACTAAAAGTTGATATTGGACAGTTTCTTAATAAACTAAACAAGCAAATTCCATGTAACCAGAACTTATACTCTTTAGCATTTTCAAAAGAAAATTATGCTCAAAAAATTTGTAAATAAATGTTCATACTAGATTAATTTGTGAGAGCTAATAACTGAGAATGGACCAATATCCTTCATTGGGTAAATGCTTAAACAAACAGTGGTACATACATACCATGAAATATCAGTAATAAAAAAGAAATATATGACTAATATGTTCAACACTTGGATGAAACTGCAGAAAATTATGCTGAATGATTTTTAAAATCCCAGTGGTATACATACTCTATGATTCCATCTATATGGCATTTCGAAATGATATTATTTTTAAAATAGAGAACAACTGAGAGGTTGTTGGGGTGAGGAACAGAGGTGGGACCACAGAAGAGGATGTAGCTATAAAAGACTAACACAAGAGATCCTTGTGATGATGCAGCTTTTCAGAATCTTCATCAAAATGGTGGTTGGACAAAAATACGCAAGTGATCAACTACAGAACCAAATCTACAGACACATGAAAATAATAAATAAATAGTAGTAAAACTGGGATGGTGTGAATAAGAACTGTGAATTTGATTACCCTTAATATTCTGGTTGTGACTTTTTACTATAGTTTTACAAAATAATGCCACTCTGGAAAATATGCATATGGGAGCTCTTTGTGTTACCTCTTACTACTGCCTGTGAATTTCTACTTATCTCAATAAAAATCCCCATATTCAGTTGGTTGTGATGCTGTATACTTAACAACAACAAAAAAGAAAAGAACAAAAAAGTCCTGATGAATGAAATCAAAGAGCTAAATAAATGAAGAGGTACTCTATGGGTAGAGATTGGATCAATCGATATTATTAAAATGTCAATTCTCCAAAATTTAAACAAATCAGTCAAAATCCCAGAAGGGTTTCTTTCAGATATCATCAAGTTAATTTAAAACATACATGAAGATAAAAAGGATCTAGAAGAGCCAAAATAATTTTCAAATAAGTTACAGTAGTCAACAGAGTGTGCCCACACAAATACAGTAAGTGACTTTTAACAAAGGTACAAAGGCAGCTCAATAGAGAATGAAGAGTCTTGAAGAAATCATAGTGGAACAAATGGATGTCCACATGTAAAACCACATGAACCTTGACACATACCTCACAGTTCAAAGGAAAGAAAACACAAAACTCAAAGTGGGTCATAGACTCTAATAAAAAGTATAAAAATATAAGATATATTTATAGAAGAAAATATAGGAGAAACCCTATGTGACCTTAGATTAAGCAAGAGTCTTTAAGTATGGCACCGACAGCACAATTCGGAAAAGAAAAATATTGATATATTTGAGTCTAGCAAAATCAAAACTTGTGCTTTGCCAAAGACACTCTTAATAGAATGAAAAGGTAAGCCACAGACTGAGATATACATATTGGGAAATTATAACTTTCCTGGATTTATACCAGGAAAATATAAACTTTTAAAACTCATAAGAAAAAAAAAAAAACTGGGCAAAACGTCTGAATAGACTTTTTGTTAAAGATGACATACAGAAGATAAGTGATGTACAAAAGAAGTTCAACATCATTAGTCATTAGAGTCATCAAATAAAATCTCAAGAAATCTCTGAATCATCTAAGTATTTTCTCATTCTCTTTCTCTCTTCTTTCTTAACTCTCACCTTACTGTTCTTTTTTCTTTTTTAATGTTATGAAGAGACATAAATTATACTTTTAAGCAAATAGTAGTTACAAATCGTTAAACCAAAAGCAATAAGCACAGTGTTCCTTGCTTGGCAGATTGTTTTTGTAACATTTTTTGGTGACTATTTATTCAGGAAGCTGTATGAGAAAACATTCAATGCACATACACTGGTTCACTTTTTGTGGTGTCTTAGCTTGAAAAATTCACTTATATTGAGAAAATAAACAGCAAACAGAAATTATGAGAATTTGCTATAAATTTCCATCAGTAACATTAAAGAGGATATTTATATCATATAAGGCAAAGTCCGAAAATAGTATATATAGCAAATAGGGCCAAATAGAGTAGCAAAACAAGATGTATTGAGTACATTAAATTAAATTATATATGTATATAAATAGTGCTTAATTATTATGTACACATATAAATGTATGTCTATATAGAAATATGGAAATATATATTTATAAATGTATAGGTGTACATATACACATTTATATAGAGTTCTGGTATATTAAATTGCCTTTAGAATTCATGATATAATTTTTATATTTTAGTTTATATTTTGTGTTACTGAATATCTTGACTATTCAAAACAAATGTATATACGTATTTAACATATTAAAAATAATCAAATGCCTATTTCTGTTTTATGTACTTTTAAGCTGCAAAATATTTTGCACCTTTGTTATATTCTTATGTTAACTTCATTTATTTTTCACTATATATCTATTTATTATTTGCGGTGTCATACACTGATAGTATTTCACACATGTGATTTATCTTAAATGGTTTTTACTATCCAAAATAATTCTAGGTCTGAGGTAAAATGACCCTCTTTGATTCCTCCAGCACACTGCATTTCATAAACTATATGATATAGTTCTGTTGCTGTGATATACCGGCTCATCAATCTTAAGAAAGTATGAGTTACGATGAACTCAGAGTTCTTTAAGTCAAAACATGTAATTATTTTTATACAGCAGATAAAGCATAATGTAGGGGTAGAAGAGGTGACTCATTGGAGACCATAGCCACTCTGCATATATGCTGCTCCCAGCATCTAAACACTTTCTTTTCTTCCCTTAGTTCTTCCTACTCTCTCCCACGCGACAATCACTGTTGATCTTCAAGCACTGATCTTCAGAATTCCTTCACTGTTAGCCATTTGCTTTCAAATAATGGTGTTTAATTGTGGGAAAGTTAAAAAAAAAAGTACTTGTGGTGGTTAATTGTAGGTGTCAATCTGACTAGATTAAGAAATAGCCAGAGAACTGGTAAAGTGTTATTTAGGGGCGTGTCTGTGAGGGCACTTCCAGAAGAGATTTTGTGTAAGTATGAGTGGAGTAAGTAGGGACTGTCTGCCCTCAATGTGGTTGGGTACCATTCAATGACTGTAGACCCCAGAAGCAGCAAAAACAGAGGAAAGGTGAACTGTGCTCTCTGTATCTCCTGGAGCTTGGATACACTCTTCTCCTACCCTTGAACATCAGAGCTCTAGGTTCTTTGGCCTTTGGACTCCAGGATCTATATTAGTGCCCTGCCAGGTTCTCAGGCGTTCAGCCTTAAACTGAGCCATGCTACCGGCAACCCAGGGTCTCTGGCTTGCAGATGGCCTGTAGTGGAAGTTCTCAGTCTCCATAATCATGTGATTAATTTCCCTAATAAATCCCGTCTCTATCTCTACATGTATGTCTATCTATCTATCTATCTATCTATCTATCTATCTATCTATCTATCTCTCTATCTATCTATCTATCTATCTACCTACCTACCTACCTACCTGTCTGTCTGTCTGTCATCTATCTGTCTGTCCATCCATGCTATTAGTTCTGTCTTTCTGGAGACCCCTGACTAATCCAGTGCTTAAGGAGAACTCTTAGAGTCAAATATGAGTTGTATTTCTGTGTCTGCTGATATTTATATAACCTTTTGCAGATTTCTTAACCCTGATTTCTGATTTTTAGTACTGAAATAAGTTCTGCAAGTTATTTTAGATAATGTATACAAAAGGATTAACACTGCCTGTCATAAAGACTAAACGGTGTCATTATATTTATGTGTTAATTTTCTTGTTATTTTGTGTTTGGTTATTGTGTCTTAAAGACAATCATTACTATTGGGGATAGTCTTGCTTTAAAATATTTATAACTAATAATAATGAGAAAGACATACGTTACTAGATATTTCTGATTTTCTAAATAAGAGTGCCCTTATTTTCTGGAAAGAAAGAGTATAGACGGTAGGTACAAAATGTACATATATGTACATTTTTAATAGCTTTCAACTATTTTGAAGAAAATATTTTTCAAATCAAAGGCATTATATCAAACCTGCCATCCTCTACTTTATATATATTAAGGAATAATGAAAAAAATGGAGAATAAACCATGTGGGAACAAACAACAAATAGGGAACTGCTTATCATTGCAGTTTTAGTAGAATCATAAATGAGAATTTTTCTTCTATTTTTAAGTTTTGGCTGAGGTCACATACTGGAGAGAAAAGCCCAATTTTTAAACACACTTAAAAAAGAGAGAGAAAGATCCATTCCCTTTCTAAAAAGCAGATAAAATAATGAATGCAAACTTTTCTCATCTTCCAACTCTTGGCACTGTAATAGTACAGTAACTTAAATGTTACTTAAAGCAAAGGGAAAAATAATTTAGATGAAATTCACAAGAGCAGAGCACACTGGGAAAACTACACTTGCTACAATGAGAATAGAGTGTTTCACATCAATTCTTCCATGAAAAACAATTTAAAAAGCTGAGCAATTGATTGCAAATATTTCTGAATACTATCAAGGAAACAGGTATTTCCAAAGAAAGGAGAGTTTCAGAATTTGAATCAAAGAGCAAAAGAATTCCAGAGGGCAAGGCTGGTGTTTGATATTGTATTCCTGTTTGAAATATCTGTCCATCTCAAAACTGTGAGACAGATACACAGAAGTTCAGCAAACTCAACCTACACACAGAACTGGGATGGGGGGGGGAATCATTAAAAAAAAATAAAGCTCAAAGTCAAATAAAAATGAAGTGCATTGATAATAACTCCAGACTTTCCCATTGGAACTAATGTTAAGATGAACCAAACATAGAACAGCCCTTTCAGGACTAAAGTCAGCTTCAAATGACTTCAGTTACTGAGTAGGAACATGTGATCTATAATTACTAACGCTTTTTGATGAAAGCAAAACTGCATTTTCAACAATTCTTTCTTTGAATATGCTTTCATCCCTACTCTCTCTTAGTCTCTGCAGAATCTGATAACATACATGCCAAATCTTTAGATACAATCCCCAAAATCCCTTAGACTGTGTTGATAATTTTTTCAGTCTATTTCGTCCCTGCTATTCTGCCATATCTATCTGATTCTTTCAAATAAAATAAAACAGAGAAAACCTCAAGTTGTTGGAACACTTTCGTAATAAAAAGATTTGGCTAAAAGGCAATACAGAAAATAGGCAGTAGAATCACAGTTATAGCATATTCAGAAAATAAGTTTATCACATAATAAATTCAAAATAATGTTCAATACATTTAACATGAATTAAAGATAAAGTGGAGATATTCAACAGAGGATATAAAATTATGAAAAAAATTATTAAATAGAAATTCTGGAACTTAGAATAACTGAAATTTAAAACTCAATAAATGAATTTAATAGCTGAATAGAAACAGATACAATCAAAATAAATGAATTGGAAGAAACTATTAATCTGCATTAATCCCAGATATAGTCAAAAGAATACATGAAAATTATGTCGCTCAAAAAGAGAGGAATGAGAAAATGAAGTAGAAGTTTAATTTTCAGGAGATAATTTCTGGTGATTTTTCAAAACTGAACAATGAAATCAAGTCACAGATAAGAGAAACACTATAAATTTTAAGTTAGGTAAATACCAGTTTAAACAAAACAAATCAAAACAAAAACTAGCCTAATCACAATAAAACTCTGACAACTAAACAATGTAATAACGTCTTAAAAGCAGCCAGAGACTAAAGAAAAATATTACCTTTAAAGCACAACAAAAACTCAAGAGTTAATTCCTCCCCATAAATAATAAAAGTCAGGAGACAAAGTAATAATATCTTTAATAGGCTAGAAAATAACTGCCATCCAAGAATGTACAAGAATAATAAAATAACACATAACTATCTTGGTAATACATAGAGATAATGATATAAATAAAAGGAAAAAGAAGATGGATGTTACAGGTAATTTCCAAACATGACTCTGAGCAATTCCTCCCTTCTCTGTTCCTCACACCAAGAGATGGAGGTTATTCCCCTTTTCCATGAATCAGTTGCTTTCACCAATGAAATATAGTAGAGACCACAGATTGAAAATTCTCGCAGGCATGGTGACTCATGCCTGAAATCCCAGCACTTTGGGAGGCTGAGGCAGGTGGATCACTTGAGGTTTTGTGTTCGAGACACACTGGGCAACATGGTGAAACCACATCTCTACTAAAATACAAAAATTAGCCAGGAGTATTGGCGCACACTTTTAGTCCTAGCTACTTGGGAGGCTGAGGGAAGAGAATTGCTTGAGCCTGGGAGGTGGAGGCTGCAGTGAGCCGAGATCGCACACCTCTGAACTCCAACTTGGGCTACAGCGGAGTGAGACTCCGTCTCATCAAAAAAAAAGAAAAGAAAAGAAAAGATCTGAGCCCAGACTAGACCTTACGAAGCTTGTCATCTTTCACTGTCATTCCTCTTGGATCAGTCACAACTGTGATGTCCTCCCCTGGAACCTAGCCACAATATTGCAGTAAGCTCCGGTCATGAGAATAAGCCATTTGTAGAAAACTACAGTGTTCCACTTAAAAGCCCCAGCTGAGTTCCCAGGTGACACTGAACATCAACTGTCAGGCATGTGAGTGAACCATCGTGGATATTCCAGGCCAGACAAGCCCTCATGTAACTGGCCCCAATGCTCCAGATGATACCACAAAGAACAGAATAACCACCTACTATACCTAGTCCACTGGCCTTGAAAATTACAAGGAAAACTATAATGGTTGTTGCTTTAAAATATTGTTTTGTGGGAGAATTACCTGCACTGCAGTAGATAATTGAAACAGCAAGAGAGTAGAGGAAGTATTAGAGAAGCACAATGATAAATAGAAAGTAACAGTATTGTAGATTTGAATGCAAATGTGTCAGTAATTACATGAAATGCAAATGAACTAAGTATTCTAACTAGAAGACAAAAATTGTCAGATTGGATTAAAATAAAACAATATATGTTTCTTACAAGAGACACACTTTAAATAAAAGGATATAGAAAGGTTAAAAGTAAAATAATGAGAAAAAAAGGAGATCAAGTATGCAAAAACTAATGACAATAATCTTCATATAATTGTGCTAATATTTGTCCAAGTAGATTTTAAAGCAAGAAACATTAGTTAGCATGAAAACTAACACTGCATAATTATAAAGGCTGAGTCCACTAAGAAGATAAAAACAATTCTAAAATACAAAAATTAGCCTAATAAAATAATAAATAATAAAACAACTGAAAATTCATAATTATAGTGGGTGATTTTAATTCTCAACAAAAGAGAGAACATCCAGAACAAAACAATAAAAGCAAGAGACTTTTTTTACTAAAAGATTTCATGTTATTTTCAAGTACACAGAAAACATTTATCAAAATAAATCATATTTTGAACCATAAGAATCTGAAATGATTGAAACCATTCAGAATATGTTCTCTGACTACACCTAAATTAAATTAAAAATAAAATAAAATAAAAAACACTAGAAAGTTTACATTATTGAAACATAAGCAATTCATTCTAAATAACTAATATGTCAAAGAAAAAGGTCACAATTTTAGTTAGAAAACATTATGAATTTGATAACAAAAATACTACATATCAGAATTAGAGGAAAGTTTATAAACAAGCAAATTTATTATTATGGTAGAAAAACAAAAAGCTGATATCCTGGATATGGATTCTAAAAAGTTAAAAAAAAAAAAAAAAAAAGAACAGAAAATGAAATCCAAACAAAGGGGGCCAACCTCATGGTGATAACTGAGCTCTGGCTCTGAGTTCGTGGCGATCTAATTATTTAAAAACGTGTGGCACCTCGCCCCTGCACTCTTTCTCTTGCTCCTGTTTTCTCCAGATGAAGTGCCTGCTCCCATTTTCCCTTGGGCCATGATTCTAAGTTTCCTGAGGCCTCCCCAGAGGCAGATGCCAGCACTATGTTTCCTGAGCAGACTGTAGAACCATGAGCCAATTAAATCTCTTTTCTTATAAATTACCCAACCTCAGATGGTTCTTTATAGCAATGCAAGAACAGCCTAATACACTTACTCTTTCCTTTTGGCCTTGACCTATTTGAAAACCAAGTCCAGGCTCTTCTTTGTTTGATTACTTGCTTGTTTTGCTTTGTTTTGTTTGAGTGCTTGTTTACCAGGCTGTCCCTTAATTATCAGACTTAGTTATACATTCAGCAGATATATCACAGAAGTGATAATAGGTCCTCAGTGCATCATAGAAAGAAAAACAATATTGATGGTGATGACCTTGATTATGTTTTCCTTTGTAATCTATAAGTAACTTTTGTTGCAATACTTTGAGACTAAGTAAACCTTTACCCCTCATCAAAGGTTTCCATGTTATTTTTAGCACACTGATTTTTCTAACTCCACATTCCTTGTATGTTTAATAACAGGAATTCTACTGGAAGAAAGTTACTTTCTCTTTCTTTACTTAATATAATTATTAACTGATAGACTCTTTTTTATCTAATGGACTAGAGATCATTACAATAATTATTTATTTTGATTCTCAAAATGTCCCAGGTTTGGTCAGAGGGACCCATTTAAAACTGGTTTTTTGTGTGTGTCATTTGGGTGTCCCTGTCATTTTTTTGAGCACTTTCTTACTTTCTGGTGCAGATTTTACCAGGTCATTTTATACTTCCCCTGTCTTATTCTTGAAATCATCTTTTTATTTTTCAAAAGAACTCTTGTTCTTTTCACTAGATACTCATATTTAGAGACCAAGATCTGAGTCCAAGGTGTATGCTTATTGCATCAATCAGTTTCAGGGGGGTAGAGTTAAGAAATGCATGTATGTGTACTTCTGTATATATACCTGTGTTTCCATATGTCTGTCATCTGTGATCTATCTTTGTATCTATCTATATATACCTACCCATTTATCTATTCAAAATGATGAGCATACTGGTACCACCCATTCTAATAGTTTACTATGGGATATATACTGGCCTTTTCTCTTTATCATTATATTTACAATTCCCTTTTCCAACAGAAAAAACCTGATTGTCATATTCAAAATATATTTAAGTACTTTCCCAGAATACACACACACACTTCAAAATCATTAATACATACCACCATGAAAAACACATAACTAGATTTTAATAGTTATTTATGCTTGTTTTGAAGTTGATTTTACATAATATGGAAGGCACAGATCTTCAATGTGCAATATGTTGCAAGTTGTGAAATATGTCAAGCTTTGGCACTGTGATGATGTATGCAAGTCATATGTCTATAGAAATATAGAATTTTTCTTCATTACTTTCTTAGGTAAATATACACCATAGACAGTTGTGTTTTTAAAATAGCTATTAATGAAATTTGTATCTCCCAATAGCTGTATAAATAGAATTATAAATGCTTATGACATGTGTCTGGGTTTATCACACAGCATGGAATCTGTGGGGCTCATGAAAGAATTCTAACAGTTTTTGTTGTTGATGATGGTGGTTGTCAAAGAATATTCTATTACATGAGTTTACCATAATTAATATTTTACTGATAAATAGTTTTAGGTTATTTCCAGGCTTTGCTGTTATAAATAAAGTTTCTGTGAATGTTCTTATTAAAGTATTTTTGTAGAGAAATGTTTTATTCACTCTTGGATAAAATAACTGGGAGTGGAATTATTGGGTCATGGAGTTTAATTTGATAACAAACTGTCAAATATTTTACTAAGTAGTTGTTTCATTTCACATTTATGTCAACAATATTTGACAGATTCCAATATTTCACACACTTATCAATACTTGGCATTGCTTTTTATTTTTTTAAATTTTAGCCACTGTAGTAAGTAGGTATATCTCATTTTGTTTTTTTAAAAATATCCTGGTAAATCATGCTAACCAATTCCGATGTGTTTATTCACCATTTATATATCCTCATTTGTAATACTAAATTTTTTACTTTAAACTTAAAATATGCTTAAATTATTTTGGACATAAATTCCTTGTCAAATATATATCACATATATATCACAAAATATTTTCTTCAAAACTGTGTCTTTCCTATTCAATTTGACAATTGTGGTGTGATTTAGCATAATAAAGCTAAAAAAATCCAAATTTATTATTAATATTATTCTGTTCTATATTCTATGTAAAAAAATTCTTGTCTACTTCCCAGGGGCAAAAATATTTTCCTATTTTTTTTCTTGGAGGTTTATAATTGTGACATTTCCATTTTGGCTTGTTTTATATCTCAAATTAATATTTTGTGTACAAAGTAAGTGGAAATTCACTTTTCATACGTGTAGTCACATGTTCCAAAAACGTTTCCTAAAAATGCTTTTATTTACTATTAGAGAATATTTGTTAAAAAGTACTAAATAAATGGAGGTCTACTCCTGTATTCTGGTGGTCCCCTCTGCTGAGAGCTTTCCTTATGCAACTCAGTAAAATTCTTCTCCACCCTACTCACTCTTCTGTTGCTGTGAATCTTATTCCTCTTGGTCATGGGACAAGAACTCAGAACTTACCAAGCTGAGGGTGGTGGGGCCAAATGAGCTGTAACATGCCCCTGTTCTAAGTTTCTCTGCAAAGAATCAGTAGGTCAGTATGTTCAGTTCTTTGTTTTCCATTTTAAAGTTTAACTTCCATGTTCTTCTCATCCCCTTGCCCCTAGTTTCAGTAAACTACCTCCCTACCAGTTCTAATCAGTAGTTCACATCTGTTCCCCTGGTCACCTGCTCTGTCCTGAGTCACCCCTGGTCACCTGCTCCATTCTGAGTCACCCCTGGCCACCTGCTCCACCCTGAGTCACCCCTGGTCACCTGCTCTGACCTGACCTGAGTCACCTTTAGTCACCTGTTCTGTAACCATCTTTCCCACTGAAACTGTTCACTCTTGACACTCTGGATTGTACCCCTGCTCTCTTTAAAATAGACAACGAAATTAGCTTAGACTGTGCAGTCCAACCCTAGCCAATAGGGGAATGACACAGCAGTAGGGGCCACCTGTGTCAGGAATAAAAACCCCTTCCCGTCCCTTGTTCAGGCGTGCTCTTGCCATTGTTCCACCTGCAAGACACACTCTTCTATAGAAGTAAAATTGCCTTGCTGAGAAAATTCATGTTCAAGTGCTATTTCTTTTGTGGCACTGAAAAATTATTTCCAACATAGATATGAGCATTTATACATAAGAACAATTCTACAATTTTAGAAATATTTCCTTTATCACAACCTTTTCTTAATTGGAAATGACTGAGATATTAAGTGAGTATCAAAAATAACTTTAAGATTTTAATTTACAAGAAAGATTACCTAAAACATTTATCTCACTCACTGTACTTAATTTTTTACTTTTAGCAAGGGAGACATGAGACATCAATCAACATGTGTAAAACAAACATTGGTTAGGTCCGGAAAGGCAGGACAACTTGAGGCGAGGAGGGGGCTTGGAAGCTTTCAGATTACAGGTGGGAGACAAACAGTTGCATTCCTTTGAGTTTCTGAGTAGCCTTTCTTCAAAGGAAGCAGTCGGATATGCATTTATCCCAGTGAGATTTTGACTAGAACGGGAGGCAGGCTCGTCCCCAAGCAGCTCCCAGCTTGAACTAACACTGACATTTAAAAATATCTAGCAAAGACAAACATAAAATTCAGACAAAATGTATGCTGACAATTCTGAAAGCCTTTCTATCTTTATTCCACAAATAATTTTAAAGCTGGCTTGTTTAGTAAAGTTATACTTAGGTCACGTGTCCTTGAAAATTGCTTGGACTTATTTGCTTAATTTATGAGTGCTCTTTTACTTAAAAGCCAATTTGGTAGACAAAACATATAACAATAAGAGTACATACAAATAAACACATATAGACATGTATACACACACATAAACGAAGATCCAATAGCTTGGAACCTTAGCCATAAGATAGCAATATAAGCTTGCCATTTTTATTTTACCCCAATATATAATCCAAGGAAGGTGGCGAACCAAAATTTCGGCTAAAGCAGTCTCCACAGCAGTCTGATTTTTTTCTTTTTTTTTTTTTTTTTTCTGAGGTGGAGTCTCACTCTGTCACCTGGGCTCAAGTGCAGTGGCATGATCTCGGCTCACTATAACCTCCACCTCCTGGGTTCCAGCAATTCTCCTGCCTCAGCCTGACAAGTAGCTGGGACTACTGGCATGCACCACCACACCCAGATAATTTTTGTATTTTTAATAGAGACAGGGTTTCACCATATTGGTCAGGCTGGTCTGGAATGCCTGACCTTGTGATTTATCTGCCTCGGCGTCCCAAAGTGCTGGGATTACAGGCGTGAGCCACCATGCCCAGTCGGCAGTTTGATTTTTAAAGGTTAAATCTCCCCAGACTCCAAGGAGCACTGCGACGAAACAATTGTTATAAATTAAGTTTTGATGCCGCCAAAGAAATAGCACTCGAATATAAAATGTTATTTTTAATCCTCAGCAAGACAATTTACTTCTACAGAAGGGTGCGCTCTTGCAGATGAAGCAATGGTGAGTGCACGCTTGAACAAGGGAGGGGAAGGGGTTCTTGTCCCTGATGTATATGGCCCTTGCTGCTGTGTCACTTCCTTATTGGCTAGGGTTAGACTGCACAGGCTAAACTAATTCTGATTGGCTAATTTAAAGAGTGAGACGGGGGTGAGTGGTTTGACGGGAAAAATGGTTATGGCAGGGCAGGAAATCAGAATGAGTCAGGGTGGAAAATAAGCAGGTAATTGGAATGAGTCCCAGTGGAGCAGGTAATTGGAATGAGTCGGAGTGGAGCAGGTCATGTAAAAAGGTTGCTTTATGAGGAAGTCAAGTTTAAAAGTAGAAGGCAAAGAACTGAGCATACTGACATATTGATTCTCTCACTCATATCTAACACAGTACCAAAGGAGGGCACCAAACATTAACCAGGCCCCCTGCTTACAACAGCAGCGCAAGAGCCTGGAGACATGCAACACTGTCCCACTATCCCAATAGAGAGTACAATTCAGATTCTAAACAATTTTGGGGTCAAGCAGCATTACAACTGTGAGAGAAACTTCCAAGGAGACCTCAGAACCTCTGCCAAGCATGAACCCTTTGTGCAGGTTGAGTCTGCAGGACCCACACAGCATCCTCCTGTGGGGTCCAGTCTTAGAGTTTCAGATGTCTTTGACCTTACTTAGGTGGGAACCAGTGCTACTTTGCATGTGATCCCACCAGAGCCTGCTATGAACTTTCCTTCAGTACCTGGGTGTAATCCTTGACTTTTAGCATCCTTATAATTTGATAAGGCCATGCTTTCGCATGCTTCCCATGCCATGAACTTTAATGATAGGAACTGGAGGCTGGGTGGGTTTCCTTTGCCCTTAGCCTGTTGAATAGAGGAAGGGATGAATTTAGCATAAGAAAAGAAGGTTTAAGTTATCTGAAACATGTGCAAATTTGCTTCAAGCTATGCCACATGTACGGATTAGAGACCACATGTGGAAAAGATTAAAAAAAAAAAAGTTTTTCCCACTTTGGTGCAAGGCAATTATTTCCATTCATTTCTAGGCCTTTAGGCAGTACTAGGGAATCGCCTCAGCCAATTGCCCTCAATTTCCAAGGAGCTACTAGGAAATAGCCTCTGAAAGACTGAAAAAGAAAGAAAGGAAAACAAAATGGAAAAGACCTGGGTTCCTTAAGTGAACAGGGTGGTAGTGGTCAGGCTTCTCTACATGAAAACCCCTCAGTTTCACTGGCCATGGCCAGAATCCTGCAGTTGCTTCCATGTTTAGGTGCTGCCCAGCAAGGGTCCCAGGTTAGAAAGGAAAAGAGCTTGCCTGTTTGGAGAAGAAAGGAAAAAGAGAAAGGAGAAGAATACATTCCAAACTTTGGGCTAACCTCTTCCTCCCGGCTGGCTCACCAAAATATGCCAATGGTAGAAGGGCGTCCAGTTCTTGGACAAAAGGTTGGACAAAACAGACAGACAAAGCAAGAAAGGAATGCAGGGATTTACTGAAAATGAAAGTACACTCCTCAGTGTGTGTGTGGGCCTGAGCATGGGTGCTTAAAGGCCCCATTACAGAATTTTGGGGAGTTGAAATACCCCCTAGAGGATTCCACTGGGGTATGCTCTATGTAAAAGGAAATGATGAAGTGAAATTACAAGGTCATTTCCTTGGCCTACACCTTATGGAGAGGATATTTATTGTTATAGCTGAAGTGTGGAATCAGCCTTATGTTTTCTGCCTCCAGATCCTATTTTCCTGCCTTATTGGGAAATCATATCTTAAAAAAACAACTTGATTTGGTGAGGGAAAAAAATGTGTTTATAATGCAGCTAAATTATGGTGCCATCTATACAGGACTAGAGCCCAATTAGAGCTTGATAAGAAATTAGAGGGTTTTGGTATTACCAATTATTCTATGTGATGACAATGTTTGAAAATTTTTCAATGTAATTTCAGAGCCATCTAGGGAATATCTGCCATGAATTGATCTTCTTTTTAATAAAATACTTACAACTCCTGGATTCTTTATTAGGTTTCCCAAATCATTTGCTTTTTGCTTCTTATTTCAGTTACAGAACTCATTAACTCATTAAGACACCCAAAGCCTCCTTGCGCTTTGGACTATTTGTGTTCAAGCTCCACAAATTCTTATGCCTTAAATAACTCCATTTTACAGTCAGAATAGACACTGCATGTAAAGAAATAAAAACATATCAGCATCTTCATGCCTTTTTGATGCATAATTAAAGCAAAGCAATGTTAAATTAAAAAATCAAGCTGCCACACTTTCAATCTGCACTTTAATATTGGGAAAGAAATTCCAATTCTGCCCTTACTTTTAAATCAAATACAGGGCCCCTGTTCTTTGACTCCATATAAACATGTTTTTGACACCTTTCATTGCACTGTGATTGTCTGTAATTTATTATTCAGGCCAGTTATTTTGCTATCATTTCCATGGGTTTCAATTAAGGCAGGTGCTTAAGAACATACGAATTTAATGTGTTATTTCAGTGAATGCAACACTAGACTGTAAAGATGACAAAGAACTCCTGATCCCAAATTACCCAAGCTTTAGGTAATGTGCTCTGTATTAATAGAGCAGCTCTTCCAGCCACAATTTATTCTGAATAGTGTAATAAAAGGTAGCTGGCATCATCAACTAGCAAGTTATTGTGAATTTGAAGAGAGTTTTGAAACCTCAAGCTAGAGAGCAACCGCAATTTCATTAAAATAAGGCATTGAATCAAAGATGTTCCCATCACAAGTACATTGATACAACAGAATAAAACATTGTGCTATTTCTTTCTATTAGTTCCATGATTAATGGCATAACTGATATAACATATTTCTAGAAACTGGAAACATTTACATCACATATGATTTAACCAAATAGACAATGTGTATTGTTAAAAAGCTTTGCTTCAACTTTGAAACAAAATAATTTAGACCACAAATATACTATAATACAGTATGCAGTGTGACATATTTGTATTCACAAATAATGATCTGTATTAGGATTGTTATCCAAAAAATATCTATGTCCTAACGCATAGTGGTTGGCTGAACAATTAAGAGTCTCGTAAAATAATTCAGAGTTTATGTTTTAAAATAGCACACTGAACACATGAATGCCTTCTCACTTCCTAAAACCCAACTGAAACTATACTAATTGGATACAAATAAAAAGGTGGAAATCCTTGATGACAAGAAAATGAGAAGAGATGGCAACAACATTTGAAAACTGGAAGAAAGGTGGGTAAATATTGCCTGAAATAGTAAATCTAAGAGAGATGAAATTTAAGGCACCAAAGACTTTAAAAATTTGATCTTGATATCAAATACTTGAAAGGCTCAGGAATCGGTAGCCATGGGAAACTTTTAATGTGGAGGGGGAGGGGAGGGGTACTGAAGGTAGGGAGATTCAGATTTCTTTTCTCAGTCATCTCAGGTAGAGGAATGCTTGTCTTCTCCCGAAACAGTAGTGAGAGTTCATTCTGTAGAAAGTTAATCATAGTGACTGACAGTGCTGCAGGGACATCTGAAGATTTTGGTTGTGCTACAAAGTGTATCTCCCTTGTACACTTTCTTGGAGACTACTAGAGGTTCTCTTTTGCCGACACAAAAAGTAAACGAACTTGGGACATAAGTGAAAGATTCTCCCCAGGGCCTGAAAGTTTGAAGGGGTAAGTAACTCCTCCCTTCTCAGGTCCAGTCCCAAGGCACAAGGCCACTTGTGCCAGCAGCATGCATCAGCAAGACAGCAGAAACACGAAGAGAGCCAGCCGAAAGACACCTGCCATAGCCAGAAGACACCTACCCTGGACAGGAAACACTTACCCTGCCCGAAAGACAGGTACCCCTGAAGCTCGAGAAAGAGGCCCTCCGGCAGTCACGTCATACTGGGATACTTCCTGTTTACAGAGGACTACAAAACCCCTGCCCCATCCTCATCTGGGGCTGACGCCATTTTAGGCTTCAGACTACCTGCACGCAGGCGCTCATTAAAACAGCCTGTTCCTCCACACCGCCTGATGTTGTCTGTTGGCGCGCTCTGGGGATTGGAACCAATACAAGAACCTTTCAATGAGAAACAAAAAGTTCACCACAGAAGAGAGAAAAAGGACATTCCAGGTTGATGTGAAAATGAAATGCTGTAATGGCATTTGTTCATTAACCTAATGAGGGAAGCCATTCTCTACAGGAGCATGAAGAGGGGGCTCTAGGAGAGAATCCCCCAGGTGTAGGTGTTTGAATACCTTGCGGGAAGAATTATGCGCCTAGCAGAGAATTGTGTGATAATTAATCATAGGCACATGGATAACTAAACACAACAGAAATGCACATTAATCATTAATTTCAAGGAAAAATACGTTGCACTAGAAAGAACATGTAAATTTATATTGCAAAGCTTAGCTGCAACTTATATTTTTAGCTATGATAGTGTAAGGAATTGTATTAATACTTATTTTCTATTGCCATATAACAAATTATCACAAAACTTAGCATCTTAAAGACATACAAATGTGTGATTTATGTTATTGTTGTCAAGATTCATTTCCTTGTGATTGTATGACTGAAAGTCCTGGCTTCTTACTGTCTGTTGTCATCTTCTACAGGCCACCAGCAGTTCCCTGCCATGTGGTCCTTTCCACTTCCTGTAAAACAATCCTGAGTTCCAGGAAGAAACACACTCAGCTAACACATTGCTCGTTTGCTTCCTCAAGGCCAGAAGGAGTATTTCTTTCTCCAGTCTGCTAATACAGAGTCTCATATAAGGTAATCAAATCAAGGGGCTCACAACCAACACCTTTCTTACATTGCTTTGGCTAGAAGCAAGTAACAGGTTCCATCTACACTCAAGGGGAGGTGATTTTACATGATGTAACACCAAGGGCCAAACATCTTGGAGACCAACTTAAAATTTTGTTTAACACCATATTCAATATGAATTTTAAAAATAGCTCAAAATAGCAATATTGGAAAATTAGAGGAAAATATAGTATATGAGAGTTTATAAGATCTGATGGTTTTTTTCATATTCCAATAGTTGGTAATATCTAAAACAAAAACATTTAAAAATATTAGTTTGAGAAAACTACTTAAGAATATGAAAAAAATACGTCAGAAGAAAAATATTTAATCTTGTTCTGTATCTATTTTGCAAAGAAAGAAAGTTAAATCAGCAATCAAAAAATACAAGTAACATTTCACCTAAAAAAGAGAAATGAATTTAAGAGAATAAAGTAGGTACTTGAAATACTAAAAGAAAGGTGGATGAGAAAGAAAAAAATTAACTTAGACTTGGATATAGAGATTACAGAAATGAAGATAATCATTTCAGGACACATGGCTAGAAGTGTTATATGGGCAACAAGCAGAAAATTTAACATATGTTTCTAATAGTTTATCTGAGAATATTTCTTCCTATATATGTAGGGTTTTCAAGAAATAAAGATCAGATAGGATAATTTGTCAGAATACCATACACACTAAGGTAGTAGTAGTTTAAGAGAAGTTTGTTAAATCAATTTTTCAAAAATGTATTCATTTAGTCAGTATTCAATAAATAACAAATGGAAGATTTTTTGACAACTATGTTATGTAAAATAATATAGTAAAATGGAAAAAATGACGTGAGGGATTAATATTTTTTACCTAAGAAATTTGCATTAGTCACAGACCTATCAATGGAAATATTATTGTTAGAAAGTTACATTCAACCACTTTGCCAGCAAAAATACACAGTAGAATTCTCATGAGTGCTAATGTCCTGTGCGTGTGTACATGTGTGTGTGAATCTTTTGGGAAAGGGGCAAGAAACAACAACAGGTACATATAAATAGAGAAATATCTCTGGTTTAAAATTTCAACTTATATGTCTCTGTATATGAATATGCCATGCAAAAGAGCATTTACCCCTTAAAAACAGATGGTCCTAACGGTTTCTTCTGAACATCATTTGGAGTTTGGTAGCAAACAAGTTAGGGCCCCAACTGAAATTTAAGGAGCATCTGGAAATAAAATCAAAGTTAAGCGAGAGAAGAACATAAAGAACGTGAGCTATCCAGTGAATGTAAAGTCCATTAGATGGATTCAGACATTAACAAGCATTTGAAAAACCATAGCAGAGGCCAAGATTCCAAAATGATAGAATGAAGTAATTCCAAAATAATAGAGTACTCTCCCTCTAAGAAAGTTTCATTTTATCTTCTATCTAAAGCAAGACAGATACTTTCCTAGCTATTTCACCTTCAGTTTTACTTTGAATAGCAAATATATCAATCAGTAGTAAACCTTGACACAAACATGAAATTCTCATGTCTTATAATCATTCATTTTATGAATAATGAAATCACTTTTAAATCTGCCCATCATGACAGGACAGAATGGCCAGAGCAGAGGAAGGGGAGAGAAAAAAAGAAATACAGAAATTGAGCTAGAAAGAGTATTCATTCCATCCACTAGTATAGTGAGGTTCAAAATTCTAAAAATAACTCATCAAAAATTATAAAGTCCTCCACTGATGTCATCCATAATAAGAGATAAGAGAATGGAGCTGAAAATACTGGTTAAAACAACACAACACAAAACAAACACTGATACAATTAAAGGGAAAAAAAATTTGTCTTTTCAGAAAAACAAAGCAAGAAAACAGCAACAATAACAATAGCAGTGTGGTTCACTGAGTATGTGCCCAAGGCATGAAAGAGAGGAGCACAATTTCCTTGACAGAGCTGAGATTGTGTTCTGCTTACTTCTGTGGGAATCGGGGTAGGTGTGCGGCTCTTAAATGATACATGTCATTTACTCTAATTCAATTAAATGTTATGGATTAAGACAACATTTCATATCAGCACTAAATATAGATATTATATAATGGTAAAATGAACTTAAGCAAGCCATGTATCTGCTCTTGTTTTGCTATATAAAGAACAATATTTTACTAATAGAAGGATTTGTAAAACTGTGTTATAATTTATAATTATATGACCTGAAAGTAGCTATTTTCATTTCAAGTTTTACACCTAACTTCCCTTTGTGTCTTTTTTGAACAATGGTGTTTCCTCTTAACATGATGAATTCTAGTTTTCAAGATTGATATAGTCTAAATTGTGACTTTTCAAAATAGAATTAAATTCTACTAATAAATAATATTATGTATGAAAGTAAAATATAGATATACACAGGAAAACATGACTGACCAATTCCAAGAGTGTTTTAAAATAAAATAGGACAATCTTAGCTAGCCTGAAAAGATTCAGCTGATCATATATTATGACACTCTGAGTAACATGCTTTCAAACACCACTATCAATCCATCAACAAACTAAAATAAAATTATCCAAATTTCAATATAAGTTATAAGAATATTTAAAGTAACTTTGAAAAGTTGGCAGACGCTGGTAATTTTGCAATTAATTTTATTTGAATGGTTTCTAAGAAATGGCATAAGACTCCCATACTTTCTGACTCTAAAGACTAAAAGCAGAAGTATAACAAAGAGAAGAGCTGAGGATGTTTGAGTGAAAATGGAACTCACAAATGGTTCCTTAAGACAATGATGGAGTATCAAGAATTTGGCCAATTGTGACCCCTCAGCACAGAAGGTCAAAGCTACCTGAAGTTAATTCTGTTTTCTGAAGCACACCAATGTGAAGATGAAGACATGCTGCTCCCAAATGACTTAGGATCAGCAAGTGCTTGTTTACTATCTTGTTTAATAAGTGGTCAAGTTTCACTGCAGAACAGGCTTCAATATCTCCATGATACTATGAACATAACCTATTAATATTAATATGAATTATATATGCTATGCAAAGGTTTGAAAGATGGGCATCGGTTATTTTCTAAGTTGTTGGTCAGTTTCTAATAGTATGCATGCACCACGTAGGTTCCTACTTTGAATAAAAAGGTGATATTTATAAAACAGTGAGAAGACATCTTTAGTATTAAAATTAGGAAAGATAGATAGAAGGAAGAAACTTTTCAGAATTTTTCATAAATTTTCATTATAATCCAGTTAAACCCAGTAAAATAGTTATAATAATCTCTGCAGCATGAAAGTATATCAAAGTTGGAGTGTTAACAATATTTTCATTTAAATTTAAGGAATATATTTTTCTTTGTTGTTATAGAGTAAACTAAGTGAAAATAAACCACCTAAATGCCTAATGTTAATATACCAATACGTTAATTTTAAGTAGAACAATCAAAGCGGGTGAAAGAACATTCATAATTAATAAAAATACCTGACTATCCAGTTTTAGAGAAATTCAAAAATCCAACTCAAATATGGAGTACCAGTTCTCTATCAGTAACATAGTAAACAAGTGAAATTAACCTCATGAGTATTTTGAAAAACTAAGAAAATGATGACGTAAAATAGATGTCTTTATTGCTACTCATTCCTGAGATTCATCCGTTATTGATCATCGTGAATATGAGCCTAGAATCTTGTTTGATTCCATGGAACTTAAAATGAGCATTATTTTACTAAAATTGAAAGCATCTTAGGAGCTTTCAGCATATTTGTTACTTTAACTTGATTACAACATTTTTCCTGTGAACACAAATATTTTTAAACCTCATTGATACTAAAACAACTAGAATTAAAATGCATGTAAATTATATTAATATAGTCTCCAAAAGATACTGCATTTTTATTTTGAAAAATTGGATTTTATATTTTCACGAAACCTAACAATGTGGTAAAAATAACTATATATAATTTCTGATTATAAATTTACTTTATCCACTTTTATAATACTTGATCTAACTCTTAATGAATATCAATCAGTAAATAAAATTTTTCATGAAAATAACTTCACATGAAATGATTACTAGTAGTTAAATCAAGGACGCACAAGTTGTCACTTTAACTAACAGACTATAATAAAAAAACACATGTAAAATAAAAAGACTACTCATTTAAACCTTTGGAAAATGTATTCAGAATTAGTAAAATGTTAGCTTTACAAGCTTTAGGTGAACATACCATTCCCTGAGTTGTATCCTGTAGTGTGCTGCACTAGCTAACCAATCAATTTAAATTGACATTTTGCTAGAACAGGAGTATTTGGGGAATAAAAGATGAACACCCTTTCATCCTTACTCATAAATCAGTTCTGTTCTGTGCACAAAATGTAGAAAATCCGTTAGCTCAAGTTATTAAAATACAATCCTAGTAAAATAGCTGCGCTTTTTTCCTTTCCCCAATGTAAAGTCATAGCATAGTCATAAAAAGTGAGCATAAAGTATAAACCAAGAATGTTATTGTAATCACAATTGCTATAAAATACCACTTTATTACCCCCAAAACATAATTTTAATGTATGTTCTTTATGTTATAAACAGGAGATTGGCTAGTAGGACATTTACAATGAAAGCACATATAATTTTAAATAGCTCTTATTTGAATCTTTAAGGAATCTAACCAGTCCTTGTGAAAACAATCTAGAAAATATATTATATGGAGGAAGAGTGATAGGATTTTCCTTAATCTTGCTAGTGATTGTGTCTGCTAAGCAGAAGGGTAATGCATGCTGAATGTTGACAACCTATTTGTGTTTTGCCTTATTATTTTAAGTTTTAACCCATTTCAGAAATTCATTCTGAGCACATCTTTCCTTACTGAAAGACATTCTTGGCCTTAAATAACTTTAGCTGTGTCTGTAGATGACCTCTCATTTGGACTTTCTAGCAGGATGATGTGGTGGTTTTAAAAGATGTTCACCTATTACTTAATAGCCTTCCCCTTCAAAAGGCAGAACCCAACTCCTCTTGATCCTTAAGTGTGGGCGGTACTATGTGATTCGCTTCTAACCAATACAATATAGTAGAAATGACCGTTTGGTGTCTTGAGATTCAGAAATAAAAGACATTATTACTTCTTCCTATGCTTTCTATTGGATGTTCTTGTAGCTTCAGTGGATTGAAGACATCCAAGCAATCCTATGTCAGTTCTATAACCTGCAGCCACAGCCATATGAATGGGCCATCTTGGAAATGGAAAACTCCAGTCTCTGTTACAATTCCAAGGTGCAGTCCAGCCACCCTCATGAAAGACCCAAATTCAGAACCATCCAAATGACCTCGTGGATTCTGAACTCTCAGAAACCATGTGAAATAGATATTTGTTGTTTTAAGTTTTGGAATCATTTGTTACACCAAGAATTACTTATTACAATCGTGCAACCCATAGGACATTTCAGTCAAGACTGGACACATATACAACAGCATTCCCCTAAGAATATGATACTGTATTTTCACTGTACTTTTTCTACATTTAGATATGTTTAGGTACAAAAATACTTACTCTTGTGTTACAACTGTAGACAGTAGTCAGTACAGTAACATACTGTACAGATTTGCAGCCTAGGAGAGATAGGCTACACCATATAGTCTTAGTGTGTCGTGGGCTATAGCATCTGGATCTGTGGAAGTACACTCTATGATGTTGGCAGAATGACATAATTGCCTAACAATGACAAATGAATGATTGTATTTTATTCAATCAACACTTAGAGATAAAAAAATGAATCTTTCTTATCAAAGTCTAATTGAAATAAGAGTTATTAGATCTTCTCAGACAATAAAAAGACCATGCATCATTTTAACTGGTTACTTCCTTCTTGAATTACTTGCTATTTTAAGTTTGTATTTTGGTTCTATATATTTCTAAGTCTCCTTAGATATTATTATTGTCTTTTGTGCTGTTGTTGGATTGTTGATTTATGTAATTAATATTTGTAAATTCTCTCTTTCTTCCCCTGAAAATGCTTTTATTTCACCTTTATTCTTGCAAGCTACTTATATCAGGTATGGAATTAATGGTTGCCAATTGTTTGTGTTTAGTACTTCAGAATACCATTCCATTGTCATTTGTCTTCCTGTTTTTTCCTTCAGTCCATTGTCATTCTAATTTTAGTTCCATTTCAAATAATAACCTTGTTCTTTAACTGTCCTAAATTTTTTCTCTTTGTTTTTGATCTCATGTAGTTTTACCATGATGAGTCTAAGAATAGTTTATTGCATTCATCCTACTTTGGTTTCTCATGCTTCTTGAATTTCAGCCATTTTCTCTTCAAACATTACATCTGCTCAATCACATTCTTTTCCTATCCCATACTTAAGTCAGGTATTTTATTTAACTTGTCTTCTGGATTATTCATTGTCTTTACAGCTGTCTTATCTACTGTGAAATTTATCCACTAGATTTTTAACTTCATTTATGTTTTTTCCCCAAGGTCAACAATTATCATTTTACTTAAGGTGTCTTGAATTATTTTATGTTTAAGCAAACTCATCAAGTTTTAGAGTCAGCAGTTTCTATGATGTTAAAAAAACACACACACTTGCATAAATACATTTAACATTATTTGAGGTTTTGTGTGAATATTTAATTTCCTAATCTGTGTGGAATGTATTCGTTTTTATGTATGAGGTAAAGTATGGGATTGATTTCATTTTATATAAATAATTATATTTTACCTCCATTTATTATAAAACCCTTCTTGTGGTCTATGATATGGCTGGCCAATTGTATTATGTATCAATATTTTGTCCATACAGGTATACATTTCTGGACTCATTCTATTTCATTGATAATTTAGTATACCATGTTTCAGAGAAACCCATTATGAATTATTATGGACCCTGACACCTTATAGCTAACATTCCCAGTCCTTATTGTTATTCAGAGGGCTTTTTCTTGCTCTTGCTTTTTTAGACATTCATATGCACTTTAAAATTGCTTTACAGTTATAGATCAATTTGGAGAGAATTCCAACACGTACAATATTTTCCTTTCCGTAAACATGGCTGGCATATGTCTCCACTTATTTAGTTAGATTTTCTCCAATTCCTTCGACATTTATTTTTTATTTACTTTCTTTGTAAAATAAATGTAAAAATTAAAAAAAAATCATTATAAAATAGCAGATGTACACAGATTTTTTTCATTGCATTTTACTTATGTATATATTTTTAACATTTAAAATATATTTTTGTGGATACTCTGCTAAAAATTTAGGACTAAAGGAAAGCAAAACATAGTTTCTCTCATAAAAATTCTATACTCTAGGAGAAGTCCTGCATGGAAATATATAATTGCAATTAACATTTACAGTTGTTCTACTTCTGCAAGGTAATTTAAAAAATTATCAACTTTTTTTATGTTGAGATCTTTAAATGTTTTTGGTCATTTGGAAAAATTATTTCATATTTAATGAATAATAAGTTGGCGGATTATGTATTTACTGACAATATTTCTTTAATGTTCTTATAAATTACAAACAACTTCACTGGAAATCACACGTTGGAAATTATCTTTTCAATATCCTCAGTTGAATTTCATTTGATTTTTATCCCGTTGCATGAGTTTTCCTTTCTCCTTGCTTCAACACTTTTCAAAATATTTCACACCGTACTATCTTTACATTAGTTTGTTTGACAATTCAATGCATTCCTTAAATCTAGATTTGCTTTGGTAGGCATTTTTCTTGTTTTATGCTTGTTCAATGGCTGATGGATGTTTCCTTATGTCTAAAATGCTTTTCTTTTAGCTTCTTCTTATTTTTTTTTTTTTAAATCATGGCCTCATTCTTATTATCTCTTTTCTTTATAGGGATATTAATTATTCAACCAATATTGATTGGTTCCAGGTGTTCTCCATTCTATTTGTTACTATTTTCGATTTTTAAAAAGTTGATTAACTTCCTGTGCATTCTGGAAGCTTTTCTTAGTTTTTAAATTATTGTTTTATGCATCAGTAATTCAATTACCTTCCCTATCTTATGCCCGCAATGAAGATTTTACACCCGCAGCAATTCTGGTTTTGTTGCATTGTCCACTTATCTCCATCTTTGTCTTCTCATGGTAGCCTTATGTTTAATAAATACAGCTGCCTTCTTGAAGATTTTCTAAAAATAAATACACCACTTTCTAAAAATGGTCTTCGTATGGCAGCATTCCTAATACAACTTGATAGTCATTCAGTTTTGCTTCTGTAGTAGAAACTATCTGCATTTCATTTTACCCATTTGTTATGGACCACAAGATTCTGACCTACATTTACTACTACCTATGTGTTTCAGGTAATAAAATACCCTGGCTTCTTTCTGATAATGTTCTTTCATTGGAATCCTTTTCACAAAATGACTAGAACTTGTTTAGTTGTTGTTTAATCTGGAGATTGACATTGAAAACATTCTGTTCAAGCCCAACCTACATTTTATAGACAACTTCTATTAGTTCCAATTCTTATAGTATACTCTTTCCTCTACTCAAATTTGAAAATTCTCACATTTTTTAATGTACCTTGGTTAATGCTGTTCCTTCTTCTTTAAGTTCTAACTAAAACTTAGTAGGCTTTAAATAACAAATATTGATGCTCTTATGAGGATTTTTTTATCCTCTTTTTTTTGGTGATACTTTTTATCAGCTTATGCTTCTTTTTTAACTTCCTTAATGTTTTATGTCTTAATAAGATCTAAATCATCTTGGCTACTACCATATATTTGCAAATTCGTCAAAGAATTTGAGAACATACAGTACTAAATATTAAAAAACACTTACTGTGTAAGAGGATGAATGTCTTACCTCTATAAAATGCTAGGATATGATAGCCTATGCTGAGCTTCTACGGTTTGAAATAATATAAAATGCACTTATGCAAATTAAAAACATGTTTAAAAAATATTCATAGAAAGCATATAATTTCTGCTTAGAAAGCAGAGATACAAAATTTTGTAAATCCTTGTCATAAAACCTTGGCTAGTTATAAATATAACTGTATAATAATTCCTCACTCTAAAATAAAAGCATCAATGGACGGCCCAGCTCTATCTTATGTATGCATTTTTTCAATTTAATTGGACATGATGAATTTTAATTCCGGTAAACTGTGAAAACATGAATTATTTCATGCATTGTCAGTTAGAAAATTATAAAATTAAGGCCATTGTTTTATCTTTTTCTCTTCTCAACTTTCAAAGTTACTTCTGACATATCGACAAGAAGGCTTTCTTTTAAACATTCAAAATAATAAATATAGGGATAACTACTAATTATAACACCTTCTTGAATCCCTTTGCTTGTTATATTTGCTATCATAAGCTAAATACAATCTTGCTTACTTTTGTTTATTTGGATGCCTTGTCATCTAAGGCACATATTAAACTGTAAATATTCTTTTATTTCCTGGAAACATTGGACAGTAAATTTTACTACTTTGACCTTTTTAATATTCTCCATTTTGACTGGTTGTCTGTTCCAATCATACTTCCTGGGATGGAAAACAGGGAAAGGTGGGTATGGCAAGCAAATCAAATTACAGAATACTGAAAAGGTCATCATGAGATGGCTTTAACTTCAGACAACAGAGAAGGAGGAAAAATATTTATAATGTTTGAAAAATGAGTAAATATGATTTTGTACATGTGTAAACAAGTAACTAGTAAAAGCCAATGATAAGTGTGCTTTTCTTTATCCCAAATTTTAAAATATTTTTGGGCTTTGTCTGAAAAGTCACAAGGCATATTCTCACAGTAAATTTAATATAATTCATTCTAATTCCCATATATTTAATAACCTCAAAAGGAGATCTTTAGTTTATTAGTACACATAGTATTTAACAAAATAACAACTGTACAATAGTGTAAATTTCCATCTTTCCTTTCCATCCAGAAGATGGCTTAAAATATTGACTAGTAGACCCAGATGGAAGATGAACTTTATTTGGTTTATTTAGCCTTTCTGAAATTTCCCACAGCTCCGTTTATATTCCCCTTGCTATATGAAACTCAGAGGACCAATCTTTTCAATGTGCTGTTACTTTCGTAGATGGATAACTTCTCAGATGTTAACTACACATAAATAAAAATCAATTGTACACATTAATCACAGGTGAAGTTTTTTCAAAACACTTGTCATTCAGTTTTGCTTCTGTAGTAGAAACTATCTGCATTTCATTTTACCCATTTGGTATGGACAAATAGAGACATCAGCTGAATGTTGGCAGCGAAATGATTGTAAAGCATCATACAGGTATAAACTGATATGTACAGTTGTGCTGTGAATAGATATCTAAAGATAAAAACTCTGCCTGTCTTATCAAACTATGGAAAAATATGATAGAATTTAATGACTTACTGATCATTAAAAACACTCCCTAAATTTTCACAATAAAATGAAATATTCAGTTACCTAGTACTGAGCTTAGCTGTCAATTCAGCCCATCATCTTCTTTTAAGGATTTATGTTGATCGGGCAGCCATCGTCCCAAGCATTGTTGGTGTCCATGGCAAAGTTGGGGGAGATGATAGGCCATGAAGCATGTCACTTTTATTCATAATTCTTTAGCCGGAGCTTGCTGATATATCCACCTGTATTATAGGGGGCAGGACATGAAATCTCACCATGTGGATAGAGGCAAGAAGTAGTAAATATTTCTTAGCTGTGTTAATAACTTCCTCAAGGGATAGTACTTGGGAAAATACATTATATACTTAAAGATAGGTTCACATTTTCATCCTGAACATTAGAGCCACACTTATTTTGAAATTTTCTTTTATTTTCTTTTGGATTTTAGCAAGAGCTGAAGGACCTGCAGTCATCTCCCCAAGAGTGGCCTTTGTGATTCATTAATAGATGAAAACTCTTTAAGTGAGTATGTCTGACTAGGGCACTGATTGTCCCAGAGGGTTAGCTTGAATAAATGTTCAGCTCTAATATCCCATCATTTATGTAAACTGCCTGAAGTGCACAACAAATATAACAAGATTATTAGCACATGTGACCTACATTATTTAGGAATTAATTCATCACAAGTTACAGAAACAGGACTCAAGATGCTTTTCAGCAAAAAATAAAATAATGTATTAAGATGATGTTAGTGTGGCTTGTAGAAAACAAGGATGATAATGAGTCTGGAGCTTAGATAAAAACTACCTAAGAAAGAAAATGTCATCAGAATCAACTCAGTCTTTTGTGTGGTTCTTTTGTATGTATGTTTTTCCCCTGCTCCTCTCTACTCCTCTCTTCCTTCTCCTCCTTTTCTTCCTCCTTTTTCTTCTTTAATTGCACAAGACTTCTTTTTCTTAAGTGGTCAATGTGGTTGGATACTTTTTAAAAGAAAGTTTAAAAAACTTTTTTGAATGTCCTGAACATGAGGAATCAATTTCAAATTCAGTGTTGAGGGGCAATGTTCTAAATTAGATATTCTCTAGGAGAAGACCATGCTGAATGAAAGAGAGTAAGTTGATGGTCATATTCAGGTTGAATATTTGCCCAGGGTTCCACCCATGACAGCCACATGAAAGAGGGTCATAAAGTAAAATGTGTACACCCCCTGCAGTGAGTTCAGCAAAGAAGGTTTAGGTCATGGACCGGTGTGGTCCCCACTCTATTACTTCATTGTGCACATTTTCTACTCCGCCGTTTAGACTACATGTGTTACGTTATTTACTGTCACATTATCAATATCTATAAGTGCCCAACACATATGAAGTAGTAAAAATATATTTATTGAATAAGTAGTAAAAACAAATATTTCTGAGAACATATAATTATTTTCAAATATCAGAAACTTACGAAATTTGTTTCCAACTGACCACTTTTAAGTATTTGCTCTAAAGTGAAGAAATAAAATTCCTTCTGTAGTAGATATAATTGGTTGTTTACCTGATATTTAGTTATTACTTCTTATTCTGTGTAAAATAATCCCAATTTTGTTCATCTGGCTCCTTGTGTCCTACAAAGACTTTGTAAATCACAGGAAGCCAACTTTATCCTTCTGTCCAGAGGTGGCTCCTGACCAATCTAAACAATCATACTTGTCTGTAATTGATACAGAAACAGGCTAAGTTGAATCAGGACATAGAAGAGAATACTCTCAAGATACACATCAGTCGTTAAAGGTAGGTACAAGTCCTATACTGACTTGATCCATATAAAGAAATAACTTTAATCTCTTGGCTATGAGAGAAGTTTCATTTTTTTCCACCCTAGATATGAAAAGAAAAAAAAAAAGGTCACTTGCCCTAGGTTCTGCTAATAGCCATCTTGCAAACATGAAAACAGTAAGACTGAAGGAAGACTGGCATGATAAATAAGGTGAAAATCTGAGAAACAGAGCTAGGACTCAGTTTCACCACACCTGGCACTGGCCCTTCCTTTGAATATCCTGCTATATGGGATAATGTTGTCATTTTTCTCAGAGCCAATTTGAAAAAGGCTATTTGTTACTCATAGCTGAAGGAAAACAAATGAATACATTATCCCTAAATGTATCTTTGCCTTTAACTGTGAGCTATTTTAAAAAATAAAATGGCCACTTATAACACCTAAGTGTATTAAAATATATATTAAATTCCAAATGTAAATTTATTCTACTTAGCTTTATTACCAGCTTTCAAAGTAGTTGTTCATTAATAGTATAATAAAAGAGAAAAAAAAGGAGAAAGAAAAGGGGAGAAAAAGAATGTATATTTATCTACCATTTTCCACCATAAAAGTTTGACTAGCCAAATTGTAAATGATCCTTGTCTCTTAATATAATTAATCTGTATTCACTTAATTAGTCTTTGACTCAGATTACTATATGTATTTCAAAGTAATTGAACAGAGTTTTACAAGCCTTATAATTCAGGCTTTTATTATGTCAGGCATCTGTTCTCTCTAATTATTTCATCTTAATTGTTTTTGAATAGTCCACTCTTCTCTAGAAAACTATGCATCTTTTAGGCATTTTTAGTATTTCAGGATGACCATCAAAAGTGCACTTTATGACTTCTGTTTCTAAAAGTATCTACAGTGAAATGGACTATTTAGAAAAATATCATTTAATAAAGTGTGAAATAGGTATACAAGAGAAAAAGTACAGATTTACTATCATCTGAAACAGCCTATAGAATTGTCATTAAAATGGACTTCGGTGGCATGCACTCTTCCATTTATTGGCAGGCTAGAAGTGTGAAGCAAACGTTGTTTAGTACAGTCCATATCCCTAATCACTGCGAAGTATACAGCAATGAAAACCTTTATCTTAAAACGTGTTTGCACCCTAAAATTGGAAGGAAAAGCTAAGTAGTAGACACTTTAATATTGTGATGAAGAAACATTATAGGGCAATTCTAAAGGCTGTACAAGATTGCAGGGCAGAGTTGGGCAGCTTTAAAAAAAAAAAGAAAAAACACGAATTGAGATTACAGAAAGAACTGAGGCAGGAAGAAAGTACTTGCCCAGAGTGGAGGGCAGTCAAGACTCTGAGGTTATGTCCCACATGGCAGACCTTGGATATCTCAAGTGACTTCGATAACAATTTAGTTCCCTTAAGATACAGAACTTCCATAATTAAAAGGGACTAATAATTGTATTCTAAAATACTGACTTAATTCAGATATAAAGTAAAGGATAACTGTGATATTTCTTCAGGAGTAACCACTTGTCTGAATGTTATAAACAACCAGATAATCATTTTAAAAAGTGTTTAAACAGTATTTGTAAGTATGGGAAACATTAGTTACATGTAGGCCTTTGAAAAACAACTATATATATGAAATAATCTAATATGAACTTTTATTTTTATGTTTTAAACTGACAAAAATAAAGTCACATGATTATGTTTAAAGTTTTGGATAACCACTTTATTACCATCTTAGCTACTTAAAATATGACCTTGATGCTTAAATTGCATGTTTAATAAAATGTTTCTTCTAAATATCATTTAATGAATTATTATTTTATAAGATTTTGTACTAGGGGGATTTTCTAGAAAAGTATTCAACTTTTCATAACAAAGATGACTCATCATTTTGTATTTATTGTGCAATGCATTCTTCATATTTGACCAGGCAGTAGAAAAATATAATGGGGACTGATGGAATAGCTGGAATCATGTTGCCTTTTATACAAAGAACTTTTAATCTCATGACTTACAAATAAGTTGGCCACAAGTTTTATTAGACAAGAATGTTGCTCCCAAATTATTTTGTCTTTTACTCAAATACACATTAAAATCTAATTGTTTTATGTTGGCTGTTATGTTATTGCTTCTTTACAACAAGGAAGTTTTCAAAAGAGAAAAAAGTATAATGGAGTGTGTATATACTTACCAAATGTGGACAAGCAATAATGTGTAATGTACAATATGATACATGGCCAGTTTTATCATATTAGGAACACTTCTGATGTCCTCATATAACTTATTTTTTTAAATGTTGAGCTTTTTTAAGGTCTGTATATTTAGCAATCTGGTTCTACTGTCAAGGGAAAACCCTTATTTATGAAAAACTAATAAACTTAGGATAAACATAATTAATTTTATTCTATAAGACATATTTTGATTCTGATTTAGACATAACCACCTGTTAAACTTCTTATTTCTTGAAATTGTTTGATATTCAAAATCAAGAACTTTGAGTTTCCCTTTTCTGACAAGATTCTCTGAGCTGCCCACTCTCTACTGCCTTACTCTATTGTATTTTCTCTTCATCATTATGTTTAATACCTTTGAATTTCTCCTATCTCCTCCTTTAAATTTTTAAAGGTCCTCAATTGCTTTTATTTATATTATTTCTAGTGCTACCATCTTCCGTTTGTAATGCATTCTTCACTCTACTGTTAGATTAAACTTTCTAGTGAAAAACTTACGCTTATCCTGCTTTCTGTGGAAAAAACTATCACTGTCTCCCTATTTCCAGTGGAATGAGTTAGTTTCTTTAAAGCAATATTTAAGGTGCCCCATCATCAAGTTCCTCCCATCAACTCAACTTTGTTCTTCACTTTACGCAAAACTATGCTCCAGACAAAGTGAACCATTCACATTTTCTCACGCTTGTGTTACAGCCTTGTCAATCTTACCCTACGTTAATCTCTTCATTTATTCTTTGTTATGACTATTGAAATTGTTCTTATCTGTAAGGCAAAACATAAAGGTTACCTTCAAGAAAAATATCTTCTAATCTTACTTCAAAGGGTGATTTTGCTCTTGTCTAAACTATTTATGATTTACCTGTACTTCCCTTAAATACTTGTTATAGACTTATTTGTATTAAAAATCTATGCAATATTATTTCATCATTCATATTAAAATGTTACTTTCTTCAGGGGATAAATTAGACCTGCTTGTGTCATCTTGGGAAATCCTGTAATGCTAAAATAACATATATGTTATATGATTAATATTAATATTTTAATGTACCCTGAGATTTACTAAAATTATTTTATATAACAAAATATTTGCTAACTGAAAAATGTAATTTCCAAAATTATTCAAGGGAAAACATTTCACTTAAGATATTCACTAGTACTATTTAGAACACATAATCTATTAATCAATGTATTTCTCAAAGACATGAAAGTAAATAAATGCTATCGTGTTTCTATTATGATGTACTTTCTGAATATTTTATGACATATTCTTATTCTGGTCTACTCTTCTAAAATGCTAGTTCTGTTTTCTTTTAATTGTCTTACATTCTCAGAATGTGGAATGCACATAACTAGAATTACTGCTTATTATTTTAAAGACATTTGTCAGGAGGAAGACTTCCAAACAGATCTGTGTGCTTTTTGCTGATGCTTTCTGAATAGTTAGCATAGTCCTTGGCACATAATAAACATTCGATATTCACTGATTAAATGGAGGAATGAATGAATGGCTACATGAATGAAAATGTATAAACACATAATGGTCTGAATGTTTCTAGGAGTGCTTTAGTGATTTCACTTGCTATAATTTCACCTGGCACTGCACAGTTTGAACATTTTATGTAGTGTAGTAGTTGCAACTCTGAATAAAGGTCACATTGAACCTACTTCAATGACATTTTACTTCACAAAGAAGAAGAAAAAGGATTTCATTATAAATATAATCTCTGCAGTTTAAAATTCATTTTGTGAATCTTAAAATTATGTCACAATGACATTTAGCACATGGATATAGTTGGAATTATAAACAGATTCATTTTCTAAATTTAAAAATGCTTTTTATAGCTATGTCCTATGTCCTAATATCTGAATTTCTTCTCTAGAATATATATAATTATTTCAAAAACATTGCATGTATCACTGAATTAATATTGAATAGGCAAGTTGCCTTTCCATTTAAATGACCTTTATTAAAGGATGTATGTCATGCCCAAAGCCTACTCTGAGATATTCTTTATGACCAGATCATCATGTTTGTTGCTACCTGAAATTTCTCTGCGGACCATAGATGACTAAGTGAGGATAGCTGTATAACTAAAAGGTAGTCAATGTATAGGCTGACTATCAACCCATAAGTTGGTACAATAGCTCCATCCAAGATAAATTCCTTAGGTTAATGCTAGGCAATTAATCTTATAATTTCTTTTTTGTTTGTTTGTTTTTTTGAGATGGAGTCTTGCTTGTTGCCCAGGCTGGAGAGCATTAGTGTGATCTTGGCTCACTGCAACCTCTGCCTCCCGGGTTTAAGCAATTTTCCTGCCTCAGTCTCCAGAGTGGCTGGGATTACAGGCACGCACCACAACACCCAGCTAATTTTTTTGTTTTGTTTTGCATTTTTGGTAGAGATGGGATTTCACCATGTTGGCCTGGCTGGTCTTGAACTCCTGACCTCATGATCTGCCCACCTCGGCCTCCCAAAGAGCAGAGATTACAGGCGTGAGCCACCGCACCTGGCCATCTTAGAATTTCTTTTTCCGGATTTACTATATTATTTTATGATAGAAGAATCACTCTAAAATCTCAGTGGTGTAAAATAACAATCAAGAATGTTTTACTCATGGTACATATCCATTGTGGTTGACTGTAGATTTGTTCCAAGTGTCTTCAGTTCAGGAGACAGATTGATAGAGAAGCCTCTGTTTGAACATTGTCAATCTCCTGGTTGAAGGGAAATGGACATAGTAAACAACATTCTGACTTATTGAAGCACCTACCTGGGCATGACACACACCACTTCTACTCACATTACATTGGCCAAGCGAGTGGCATGATATAGGTGTGGTCAATTAGCAGGCATGTGCAGTTTTTCCATAGAGTGGCCCATAGAAGAGACATGGTATGTCGTGATAGTGAATATTTAGAAAATAATACAGTCAACCACCTTGTCCCTTGAGAGTTTGAACTAGAGTGAGCAGCATCACAAGCTTAAATTACCACAAGCATAAGGAGAAAACAGCTGAGCCACAAAAGTGGCAGATCAGGAAAGGAGAAAGCAAAGCATGCCTGGGGCGGTGAGGTAGCTCATCTCTGCAGCCAGAGAAGGCCTGGGTTGTTCTCTCTTGTTATAGATATACAGGGAAAGCTGACTTGTTTTCACTGAAGGTGTGCTCTTCAAACTATGTCCTATATTTTGTTATGCCTTCAGTCATAAAAATGAGCCTCCCTTGCTTAATGTTCATTCAGTGGCCATTTCTTCAAACACAAAAGAGTCTGTCATCTAACAAGAAAGCAGTAGTGAAGTTTTGTGGTTTTTTCCTCTTCCTTTAAAGAAAATAACTCTCAAATAATTAGAACTCAAATTAATTCAACAGCTTATATGAGTATATACTTTTTAATTTTTAGAATGTATGCATGCTTTGTTTAAATAAAGGAAAATTTAAGTTAAGCAGTTTGATGACAGAAAACACAGAAAAAGCATAACTGCTGAGGGGTTCTATTTGACTAATGCAGTCTTGGACTTTAGAATGTGAAAACTGTTTATCTGCCAGTTTCCTAATGGGCATGTTATAGGCATCAGGTTAATATAAAACTAAAAGATGTGTATGTATGTGTTTGCATAGGGGCGAGTGTGTGGGGTGGAATTGACTTATTTGTTTATTTTTATTTTTTTGTTCTCTTCCACAGATGGTGATGTTAGAATTGGCTTGTTTAAATGACAGGTAGAACTATCTTATATACCTTTATATATATTACAAATTGTAATTACCAAAATAAACTTATAAAACAAAAATATTTTGTATTTTTATTATTTTATTGCTACTTTCCTCTTTACAGCACATTGTCTTAAGAGCAAAATCTCAGTTTATAATTTCATTTTTACTTTTTCTGCCATTTCCAGCTTTACAATATTTGCAACATATCATAATCTTCTTATATTGGTGAATTTTTACTAATCACAGATTTATAAAAGTATGCATTAAAAAAACATGATGAATAATGGCTAGAAGCTTATCCAAATTAAATATTGACATGAAAATTTATATTTACTTAAAAATATTAGTAAATATTTCATAGGATACTTTATATATCCAGATACATTGGATTGTATAATTATCTAAAATAAAGTCATGCCATATGATTCAATGGAATTATAGTGAAATAAGCTCATTTTATCCTAAGGCAGAGTAGACTCTCTCTCCACTCCCCCAAGAAAATACTGGTGTTAATGATAAAATGACAAGCATTTGTTTGTCTATAGCTTTATAGTTGGTTATTTGTGAGGAAAACCTCGGATTTGATTTTGTTGTTTTTATCTACCTGAGTGCATTGTTCACTCAACAAATATGTCCATAGGCTTGAGCATGAAAGTGAATGAGAGCTTGTCTCTGCATTGAGAGTGTGCCTAGTTGACTGGAGAAATGTTCCCAACCTCAGGACCCATCAGAGAAAGTTATACTTAATACTATGCTACACACTGTTTTACCAACTGCCACTTGGATTCATGTGTCTATGGCCTGGCTCACTTAATAAGAGGAAGACCACACTGGCAGTGGAACTTGAAAAAACAATGAAAATAAATTGTTGTTACGGAACTTCTTTAAGATTACTCAGAAAATATTGCTCATTGTTTATGCCATGAAATCGGTAAGGTGAAAATGTTAACTACGAACAGAGAAGATGGGGAAACATGGAAGGAAGTTTGATATGAAATGGAGAGACAGAAATACAAGAGGGGAAGTAGAAAGACAACAAGAAAATCATCTTTGTCTCAGGCACAGGAAGGCAAAAAGGCCGGAGGGACAAAAAGTAAAAGAAAGAAAAAAACATAGAAAAAGTGGAGCACATGCAAGGGGAAGGAACTCACCTTCTGTGGGCTTCTGGTGCATGAGCCACTGTGCAGGAAAGTTTAGTGGGATGAGCCGAAGGGCCATCATTCAAATCCTGGCAGGGAAGGTTTTGTGAACTTTCAGAACAGCAGAATTTATCCTACAGATGAAATGGAAAAGAAATCAATACTGTGGAGAAAATGGGCTGATTGCAAAGCAGGGAAAGTCTAATATATATTTTCCCATTTTATTTAGAAAGAAAATGACACTAAAATAAGAATGCACCAATTTCAAAATATTCTCAAGTGTAACAAGTTAAAAATTAAGCGTGGAGTGAAAAAGTGGCAAATAAATGTGGGAGTTAAAATATTTTAATTTAAAGATGATACTTTTCAGTATTATGGACACATTTAAATCATTTATGGGGAAGGAAGTTAATAAGCATTAATTAAAAGTTACATAAGCATGGATAATTATGAGTCCTATAACGAGGACATTAAATGTTTAAGGGAGTTAGAAAATCAATGAAATGAGTAAATACACAGTTGAAAGGAAAGAATGGATTGTCGAGGTGAGTTGAGAGGAGGGGACAATCTTTGGAATGGGACAGGTACAGGTTAGAAACTCCAACCATTCTCTTAACTATTTGTTGCTGGGAATACTATTTAACCTTAGTAAGATTACTCACATTCTGACTTTTCTTTTAGTGGGAATAATGATGTCACTTTAATGATTAAATAAAATAATGTATGAAAAGTGCCTAGAGCACTAATTTTCACTAAGTTGACTCTGCATTAGAGTTACTATCTATGGTCTCACAGATCAAGTACATCACAAGTTCATTATTCATATAGACCCAAATGCAGCAATCCTACTATATTTGTTTTTATTTTCTGAGCAACAATGTTAACATGGAGTAAAAGGAAAGGAAAAAATGAAGTAACATCTGCTAAAATAAAAACTAATTAGTATCTTGAACTCTAAACACTTTGGAAAATAAAACTTTCTATGAAAAAAGGGAAAGAAACGAAAATATATAAAGCAACCAATAATTAAATTGTCTTAGTATAATATAGAATGGAAGAGGAGAAAATTACCAATAATAAAAGTATACTGTGTTTTGAAATACAAAAATGAATGCCTCAATAATTTTGAGATATGCATTGGGAAATGAATTCTTACTAATAAAATTCAATCTGCAGAAGTGTTTAAAATAAACAAACATACTCTGATTTCTCTTAAGATTGTATAACTCTCTTTAAGGGAAGTAACTTTTATCACAAACTTTATATATATGCAGTCATGTACACACATATAATAATGTGTTTAAAGTAATTAAGTAATATCAACAGTCATTAAAAAAGGTAATAAGGCTAGGTGAGTGGCTCATGCCTGTAATCCCAGCATTTTGGGAGCCTGAGGTGGGTGGATCACTTGAGGTCAGGAGTTCAAGACCAGCCTGGCCAACATGATAAAATCCCATCTCTACTAAAAACACAAAAATTAGCCAGGCATGGTGGTGCAGGTCTGTAGTCCCAGCTACTCAGGAGGCCGAGGGAGGAGAATTGCTTAAACCCAGGAGGCAGAGGTTGCAGTGAGCTGAGATCACACCACTGCACTTCAGCCTGGGCAACAGAATGAGGCTCTGTCTCAAGAAAAATAAAATGGTAATACAGCCAAATATGAACACAAAGTGAAAAATAAAACTAGAAATTCCAATCTTTCAAACAACAAAATTCAAGATGGCTTTTTAAAATATACATAAGAAAGACATGTATGCACTTAATGAATAGAGAAATGCCACAGTAGAATTATTAAAAAGGAAAGAAAACAAAAAATGGATTTCAAAGTGCCATAAATGGCTCCTGAAGTCCAATACTTCATTGTACTTAATGTTAGGTAATATAACGTAAGAAGTTAATTTCTCAAGAAAGGCAACGCCATTGATGCCACTTTTCTAACCAGGTATTCCATAACAGACTTGCACTCATATTTTCCTCCTCCTCCTACTCCTCACCATCATAGTTATTCTATGTTAGACGCTGTTTCTGGGGGGTTACATGGCTCATCTCATTTTCACCTTCATTTAGCAACAAAGCTCTGAGACCAACACAAAGTTTACACATCTTTCATGTGATAAAACTAATATAAAAAATGAGATGCTTTTGTCTAACATTAAAATAATAATTTTTTTTTTTAGGAACCACCGTATGTTTTTCTATAATGACTATACTCGTTCACATTCCCACCAACTATGCACAGGGTTCTCTTTTCTCCACATCCTTGCCAAAATTTATCTTTCGTCTTTTTGATAAAAGCCATTCTAACAGATGTGAGGTGACATCTCATTGTGGTTTTGATTGGTATTGCCCTGATTATTAGTGTTGAACATATTTAAAATATACATGTTCACCATCTGGATGCCTTTTTGGAGAAACATCTATTCAGGTCCTTTGCCTAGTTTTTCATCTGGCTGCTTTGTTGCTGCCGAGTTACTTGAGTTCTTCTTTTTTTTTATTATTATACTTTAAGTTCTAGGGTACCTGTGCACAACGTGCAGGTTTGTTACATATGTACACATGTGCCATGTTGGTGTGCTGCACCCATTAACTCGTCATTTACATTAGGTATATCTCCTAATGCTATCCCTTTCCCTTCTCCCCACCCCACAACAGGCCCCGACGTGTGATGTTCCCCTTCCTGTGTCCAAGTGATCTCATTGTTCAATTCCCACCTATGAGTGAGAACATGCGGTGTTTGGTTTTCTGTTCTTGCGATAGTTTGCTGAGTTCTTTATGTATGTTGAATATTGACCCCTTATCAGATAGATAGTTTGCAAATATCTTCTCCCATTGTTTATGTTTCCTCTTTGTTCTGTTGATTGTTTCCTGTGCTGTGCAGATGCTTTTTAGTTAGGTGCAATTCGGTTTGCTGTTTTTCCTTTTGTTGCCTGTGTTTTTGGGGTCAGAGCCACACAATTATTCCCTATAGGAATATCAGGAATGTTCTCCATATGGTTTAGCTGTTTCCCCACCAAAATCTCATCTTGAACTGTAGTTCCCATAATCCCCACAAATAGTGAGAGGGATCCTTCGGGAGGTAATTGAATCATGGGGACAGTTAACCTCTTGCTGTTCTGGTGATAAAGTGAGTTCGTTCTCATAAGGTCTGATGGTTTTTAAGAGACTTTTTCCCCTTTTGCTCTTCTTTTCTCCTTGCAGCCATCATGTGAAGAAGGAAATGTTTGCTTCACCCCTGTCATGATCATAAAGCCTCCCCAGCCCTGTAAAACTGTGAGTTAATGAAACCTCTCTCCTTTATAAATTACCCAGTCTCAGCCATGTCCTTATAGCAGTGTGAGAACAGTGTGATACAATTTGCCTCTGTTTTCTTCTTGAAATGTTACAGTTTCAAGTCTTTCATTTAAGTCTCTAATCCATTTTGAGTTGTGTTTTGTATGTGGTATGAGATAATGGGCTAATTTCATTCCTCTGGATATTCAATTTCCCCATACTATTTATTGAAGTGACTGTTTTGTTTTTTTTTTTCCCAGTTGTGTGTTCTTGATACGTTTGTCAAAAATCAGTTTCCTGTAAAATATATGCACTTATTTCTGGACTCTTTATTCTGTTCCATAGGTCTATTATTCTATTATTATTGGTTTATATGTCTGTTTTTAGGTCAGTACCATGCTATTTTGGTTACTACAACTTTGTAGCATATTTTACAATTAGGTAGTGTAATGTCTCTAGCTTTGTTCCTTTTGATCAAGATTATTTTGACTATTGGGGTTTTATTATGGTTTCACATAAATTTAGAATTGCTTTTCATATTTCTGAAGACAATATCATCATATGATCCAGAAATCCCACTTCTGGATATATATCCAAAGGAAATGAAATCAGTGTATCAGAGATATCTGCACTCCCATGTCCATGGCCACATTATCCACAATAGTCAAAATATAGAATTTGCTTAAGTGTCCTTCAATGGATAAAGAAAATGTAGTACCTATTTACAAAAGGATGATAATAAAGATGAATGGGTAAAGAAAATGTAGTACATATATGTAACAGGATAATAATCAGCCTTGAAAAATAATATGCTGTCGTATGATACAGTATGGATGACCTGTTAGGACATTATGCTAAGTGAAACAATCCATGCACATAAAGACATATACAGATACACCGAGAGAGTGCATACATGATTTATTGTAAGGAATTGGCTCACAAAATTATGGAGGTTAAAAAGTCCCACCTCTGCTATCTGCAACCTAGGGACCCAGGAAAACTGGCACCGTAGTTATGAAAATCAGCGTACTGATGTTCATAAAATCAGAGTACTGATGTCTCAGTGGATAGCAGGAGGAGATTGATGTCCTAGCTAACCAATCAGGCAGAGAGAGAGAAGTCCCCTCTCTTGTTCTGTTTGTTTTGTTCAGGCTCTCGGTGGACTGGATGGTGCTCAATCACATTGGGGAAGAAAATCTGCTTTACTCAGCCAACCTATTCTAAGGCTATCGTCATCAGGAAATATGCTCACAGACACACCCAGAAATAATGTTTAACCTGGACACCCATGTCCCAATCAAGTTGGCATATACAATTTACCTTCACAATAACTCTTCTATTTGTACTCCTTTTAAATGACTTTGGGGATCAAAAAACTGTGATCAATATTATTCAAGCAGTTTGCCAACATGATCTTAAATTAGAAATAAAAACCTCTTGCAGTGTGAAATATATTTAATCATATACCAGCCCAGAGTTACTTACTCATCCTAGCTCCTACTATGTAAAAATTGATAAACGGTGTCAGCATAGGCATAAATGGAGAGAGAACAGTGGAGTTTTCAACATTTTATCTTTAACAAATAAAAAGTTCCCCTGTGTGAAATATTTTCAGCTGATCAAAAGTTTAGTAGACTCTGTTTGAGGAACAAAACTCTATCCCAGAATTTGAGACTGAACTCTCAGTACAAATGATTAAACTATGTAATAAACCTAAAATTTAAGTGGAGTACTAAGAGATGTTGAGGATATGCACACTTTTCATTTTCATCTGGAAATTAAATTAAATAAACCATGAAAAATCTCTATGTTTTCTCTTTTATATATATGCTTTCATTTCTTCTTCATATAAAGTCTGTTTTTTTCTTTAAAATACTGTTCAGTGGTTATTCTTAGAGCACATCTTTAATCTCTTATATAAATATTTAAAAAATGAGGTGTAACTCTCATCTACCACAAAGAAAAAAAACATAAATATTTTAAAGAGCTTATCTGTAGCACAAACTAGAAGTGTTTGAGCATAGACACAGCTTAGGTATATATAGCTAAATAGCTCCAAGCAAACAATATCGGAGGATATTTCTTCATAGTTAGAAAGGAATTTGATTCAGGAAATGATGTTTTGTTTGAAAAATCATTAGCATCATTAGATAATTCACTTGCTAATAAATCATCCCTTTCCATTTTTAAGTGATTAAAAAAAGATATTTCCTTATATTGACCAAAAGCCATTTGGATTTTCAATATTGTACAATGCACAAGAATTCTTTTTAATTTTATAAAAAGTAATACAGGCTTTAAAACTATTTCCAGAAATATCTCCTTTGACCTCATTTCTCCACTATATTCTCTTCTTTATAGATAAGCTTCTTGAAAGGGTATTCTTGCTTCTTATTTCCCCTTTATTTCTTACGTCCCCAGAAATCTGTTTTCTGCTCCTGTCCCTCCAAAGGAACTACTTATTCTAAGGACATGAAAGAAATCCAAATGTCTAATTTGCTAGATATTGTCCTTGCTAGTAGGAATCAATTTTGATATTTGCTATCTCTTTATTCTGAATAGAATTTATTCCATTACTTTATTTGACAGTATTGTCATCCATCTTTAGTTAACTCATGGAGTTACTAAACAGAGTTAAATAAATTAACTCTGAAATATTGATAGAAAGTAAAACACTCTGAATGTCAGGAGTAAAGAAGAAATAGTAGAGATATGAAGAGGCTGTGGTAATAGAAATGGAAAGAAGTCTAATTTCAGCTCAGTATATTCTATTTTCTCCAAATCCCCAATGAAAGTTGATATCACACCATATACAATATATAGAGCTCAGAATGCAGTTATTTAATGCCAGATGTACTAGTAATAAGTAATAAGAGCCATATATTTCTATTTCCATAGTATTGTCTCTGGAACAATTCCCCAAATTAAATACTTGCACTTAATCTTCATATCACAGTTAGTTTCTGAGGGAACCTAAACTAAACTTTATATAAGTGAAAAAAAAAAACGATTGGGTATTTGCCAATCTTTGGTATGTGGTTTTATTTCTTTAATTTAAAAATATTTGTATTTATTTTGAATTTTTATTTATTTGATTTTGATGTCTAGTGGTTTACTAGTGATTTATTAGTGGTTGTAGTGGAATAAATTAAGCAATATATGGAAATTATAGAATGCAATTAAAAATAACATACTTATCAAAATTATCACTATCATAAGTTGTATTGAAATGAGTAAGAGATCCAAAGGATACTAGATTCTTTCAGACCATTGGTGATGACTTCTTATGACAAATAGCACAGGTAGTCTTTGTCTTCTGTGTTTCTTTTTCTTCTATGAGAAAATGTTTAAATATCATTTTATTTCTACACTAAAAAACAGCAGTTAATCTTTAATACATTTGAAAAACATGAACTACATGAAACAGGATCTTGAATCCCTCAGTTGGGAAACACAGTCCTTAAAGGATGAGTCTGCAAGCAAGGAATAGGAAGATATTTGAGGCAAAACACCGTTTCATTAGGTATTAGCTCTGTGACTCTGGCCCATTCGAACTTGAGCTTCTCATCTGCAAAACAGTCACAATAATAGTGTGCATTTTGAAGGGTTATTAGGAGATATAAATGAGATAATATATAAAGTACTTAATAAATACTTGCTTTAGTGAGCTCTCATTAAATCTTAGCTGCAGCTATTGCTACTATTTAAATAATTATTACTTGCAATATCATTATAAATTATCATTATTAATAAACTTGTGATATCATTATTAAGTATTATCATTATTAATAAAATATAGGTTAGAAATCAGGAAAGAAATTCAATCATCCTAACTATTGTGGAATATAAAAAAGTAGAAGCCAAAGCGAAGTCTTTGGTCCTTAAACCAATGCTAACTCGAGAATTACAATTTGGGTCCTGATACCGCGTCTTAGTCAGTTAAGGCTACTATTAACAACCTACCATAGCCTCAGTGGTGCATAAACAACAGACGTCAGTTTCTCAGTTTTGGAGGCTGAAAGTTCCAGATCAGGGTACCAGCACTGTAGCATTCTGGTGAGAGTCCAGTTCCATGTGCAGACGGATGATTTATTTTTCTTTTCTTTCTTTCTTTCTTTTTTTTTTTTCTATGGAGTTCCCCTCTTGTTGCCCAGGCTGGAGTGCAATGGCGCAATCTCGGCTCACCGCAACCTCCGCCTCCAGGGTTCAAGCGATTCTCCTGCCTCAGGCTCCCGAGTAGCTGGGATTACAGGCATGTGCCACCACGTCCAGCTAATTTTGTATTTTTAGTAGAGGCAGGGTTTCTCCATGTTGGTCACGCTGGTCTCGAACTCCCGACCTCAGGTGATCCGCCCGCCTTGTCCTCCCAAAGTGCGTGAGACACCTCTCCCGGCCCCGATTTCTAATTGTATGGCCACATGGCGAAGGGCAAAGAGGCAAGCTTTCTTTTGGGCTTTTATAAGAAGAACACTCATAACACTAATTAAGAAGCGCTCCTCCCTCGTGATCTCATCTAATCCTAATTGCCTTCCAGAGGCCCCAGTTATAAAGACCCACACATTATGGAGAAAGCTTTCAATATATGAACTGGCCGGCAAACTTTCAGTCCATTGCACTATATAAAGCACTGGAGGGTCACAGATGAATTCAGGATATTTTCCAAAGCAAAGAAATTCACATCATCCTGCAAAAGTAGAGCCTAATAAATATATGTTACGATTTTATGTGTTACATGCTTTTGAAAAATAGAAATATATTTTGGAATATGTGTATCCATAAATATGAAGACAGTTTTGTTGTCTTAAAATTTTCTAGGGCATTTTAATATGCAATATCTTATTGACATAAAAATGTCTCCTATTGTTTAAAATTGTTCAAAGATCATTAATTATCATCACATAAGAACTGCTGCTATATACCACAATCATTGATATGTGTAATAGATATAAGATATTTATATCTACTACGTATATAGTAGACATAGATCTCATATATATCTTAACACATACAAGATATTTATATATCTTTTATTATTTTGTATACATGAAATAAGTTTTTATATCTGGACAAGAGAACTAGGAGGGTGCGACCATAATGTTCTTCAGATAAGATACTAGTGCACTGTCAGTGGCTTCCAATAATTGTTTGTTTGTTTGTTTGTTTATTTATTTCCTTGAGACAGAGTTTTGCTGTCGTTGCCCAGGCTGGAGTGCACTGGCACGAACTTGGCTCACAGCAACCTCCGCTTCCTGGGTTCAAGTGATTCTCCTGCCTCAGCCTCCCAAGTAGCTGAGATTACAGGTCCCTCCACCATGCCCGGCTAATTTTTTTGTATTTTTAGTAGAGACAGGGTTTCACCATATTGGCCAGGCTCATTTGAACTCCTGACCTGAGGTGATCCACCCACTTTGGCCTCCCAAAGTTCTGGGATTACAGGCGTGAGCCACCACGCCCAGCCACAAGAATCTTTAATACTGAACCTGAATTATTTGTAAAATCTGAACATCATTCTTCCCTAAGAAGAGAAAAGACTTTACAAATAATATCCTGATTTTAAAACAATGCTTTGTACTTGGACAACCTCGGTTCAAATCTTTGTTTATGTATTAGTTAAGTACAACAATTTTCTTGACCGTGGTAATGTTATTTAACTCTGCTTTTTTTTCCTTCTATAAAATGGAAATGATAATATTATTTACTACTAACGACTGTTATGCTAATTTTATATATATATATATATATATAGGTATATATGTGTGTGGATAGATATACATACATATTGAAACTGGAGAGGTTCCTTTGTCCCCTTGGCAGGGCGTGTGGTGGGGGTCTGCTTTCCTCGATGTCCTCTCAATGTCCGGTGGCTTTTCATCTTCTGCCGATATTTTCATCTTGTAGTCCAGCAGCTTCTGTTTCTGTCTTGCTAGGGTCTCGGGTTTTTATAGGCCCAGGATGGAGGTGTGGCGGGCCAGAGTGATCTCGGAAAATGCAACCTTTGGGATGGAAAGTAGGAATGCCTGTCCTCACTTAGGTCTGTGGGGGTGGGCCTTAGCTAGGGACCTCGCCCTCCTCTACCCAGCCCTTCCCTTCCCGGCTTCCCTATCATTTAAAGAGACCATGATCTTCCCTTCCCAGCACGCTTATATCAATATGTAAAGAGAGAGATCTACATAGATAGATACATAGGTGGATAGACAGAGAAAGACAGAGAGAGAGAGGTGGAAGGGGCACCGACTCACTAGACATATTTTTATTTGATATTTCAATCAGTTTATTTGATATTTCAATCAGTTTATTAATATAGTTAATGTGTGTATATTTCAATCAGTCACTACTCTAGATTATGAACAACTTTTTTTCTTGTTGTTGGTTCTTAGCTATGTAACCCGGGCAGAAACTCTACAACGCAGGGAAAACTACATTATTAAAAATTGAATAATAGGGGCAGATTTTCTATCCTTTTTAAAAATATTCATTAAGAAGGATATTCAATGCATCTGTAATCAAAAGTCAGTGATTGACTGTGTGTGGAAGTACCTATTATATTTTGTGCCCTACTGTATCAAACTCAGAATAAGCATCTTCATATGGGTCTGGGACATTGGCTTCTAAAGTAAAAAATCCATTGCCCTGCATGTAGATGTCATTTGTCAGAGCTTGGCAACTTGAATTTATTTATTTATTTATTTATAAATTTTAAATTTTCTCCTTTTTTAATTTTAAATTTTAATTAATTAATTAATTTATTTATTTATTTTAAGACAGAGCTCTGTCAGGTTGTAGTACAATGGCACGATCTTGGCTCACAGCAACCTCAGCCTCATGGGTTCAAGCGATTTTCATGCCTCAGCCTCCTGAGTAGCTGGGATTACAGACCTATGCCACCATGCCAAGCTAATTTTTGTATTTTAGTTGACGCAGGGTTTCACCACGTTGGCCAGGCTGGTCTCAAACTCCTGGCCTCAAGTGATCCACCTGCCTCGGCTTCCCAAAGTACTGGGATTATAGGCATGAGTCACTGCACCTGACCAGAATTTATTTTTTAAAGTTAGGGGCTCTCTTGTTGAAAAGAGTGCTTAATTTTATTACTCAACTTCCAAAAAGAGTGAAAATATTTTCGTTGAATTCTACTGGAGTATGAAACCCTCATCGCAAGGACTCATTGTGGAAACCACATCTAATTTTTATTTGTATCATTCTTCCACTACACAGCATGTCAAGCACTCTTCCCTTTCCCCCTCAAATAGTTCTCCAGTTGTCTTGATAAAGCAAATTCCAGAAGTCATGAGTCAATGTTAGAAATGCTTTAAAATGAATGATTACCAATTTCACACAATGAATTCTGTGGGGTTAGCAAAAATATGTTGAGCAAAATATGTCATTAGAACAATTTTTAATAATCAGTTCAGTCTAGGTCTCTTTACTCCAAGTTGTGTGTATCAACACACACATGTGTTTATCGGCTTTCCCTGGTAAAGATTGCCTGTCCTGACAAACATTTGGAAACCCAAACCAACATTACAATCAATGGCTCTATATTATGGCTCCAAATGTTTTCCATTCCATTGACATTGTTACCTAAACCTTGGTCAATTAAAAAGTATTTTATTTAGACTAGTGCTAAGAATAGAAACAACTGGATCATTTCTGTGACAGAACAGAACTTAACAGGTAAGAGATCAGCTCTCCTTCCTCAGCTCTAAGAATAGAAAGCATAAAAGCAGAAGGGCAGAGATCATGTGATACCATATAGCAGCAGAATGTCTATAAAAATGGGAATGGTGCAATTAAAACAGATCCCTCAGGCTTCTGGTCATTTTTATAAAATGTCCTTTTGGCCTCTAACATTAGTCATCTTACTGGACAATTCAAGTCACCAATAACTTTTATCCCAATTAGAAATGTAGTATCTACAAAAATACGCCATCCCCTGAGTGTAATATGATGCTTTACTTCACACAACAAAAGAAATACAACTTCAAAAGACAATAACCAGAGCTGACAAATATTGGCTACGTTGTCACATACAATCACCTAGTTCCTCACACTGATTTTTATTTTCCTGAGGACCGTGCCAACAGATGTTAATGTGGTATAAATGAACATGTCAATTTTCTCATAACTATGTTGACAAGTGTTAAAGAATTCAGCTTAAGAGGGACATGCTATCTGACTATTACCTGTCTTCCTCTTTTATATCAAGTTACTGTGTTGCCTGTCCTGGCTTTGATGTCTTATCACAGGGTAGCATACGGCAGTTGATGAAAAAGCCAGAAATATTATTTTATCCACACTAACTCTGAAACAAGGAGCCTTGCCCACTTTTTGGGTGAAGATCAGCAGACCAATGAACACCTCTGCCTAAGGCCACAGGGGAAGGAGGCAGGAAGCATTTGGTCCAGGGGTCTGGTTGTTGTCTATTTTGATTTAGCAGAAGAAATCTTTTCTTTGCTGCTTTAGTACTTTGTTATTTCCTTGCAGGAAGCTTTTCAGAAATAAGGCATAATGAAATCTGTTAAAATATAACTCTTACAGGCGAGGTGCCTGTAATCCCAGCACGCTGGGAGGCTGAGATGGATAGATTGTTTGAAGCCAAGAGTTCGAGAGCAGCCTGGGCAACATGGTGAAACCTGTTTCTACCAAAAATACAAAAATTAGCTAGGCTGCAGTCCCAGCTACTCGGGAGGCTGAGGTGGGAGGATCATTTGACCCTGGGAGGCAGAGATTGGTTTCATTGTTTAAGATTGTGCCATTGCACTTCAGCCTGGTGGCAGAGTGTGACCTTGTTTAGAAACAAACAAACAACAAATATACACACACACACACAGACGTCACATCTTAATTCACAGCATGCACAGTTGATTTTAGTTAGTTGCATATGCCGTGGACCTAAATGACCCTCACCAAGCAGCATCACAAAGTGACCATTCTATCAAATGGATTTCTGAGGTAACTGGCACAGGAGCTGAACTACATTTTTGGGATTAATATTAAGAAAATAAAATTATCAGTATTTAAATTCCAGTATCACTATACTATTATTATTCCTATGGATTAACTCAATACACTTTGAAAACCACCTGACCTTGAGCTAACATAGATACCATACCAGCTTGGTAAAACTCACTATACAATTGATTCTTTTCTTTGTGGACTTTAGTATTTATAGAATACCACTGTTTATCATGGAATTATGGGATGTATGTTTCTGTAGTGATTTTGTTTTTTGTTTTTGTTTTTTGTGTTGTTTTGAGATGGAGTCTCACTCTGTCGCCAGGCTGGAGTGCAGTAGCGCAATCTCGGCTCACTGCAATCTCTGCCTTCCAGGTTCAAGCGATTCTCCTGCCTCAACCTCCCGAGTAACTGGGATTACAGGCATGCACCACCGTGCCTGGCTAATTTTTGTATTTTTAGTAGAGACGGAGTTTCACCATGCTGGCCAGGAAGGTCTTGATCTCCTGACCTCATGATCCGCCCTGCCTCGGCTTCCCAAAGTACTGGGATTACAGCCATGAGCCACCGTGCCAGGCCATGTTTTTTAGATCTTAGGATATTATACACAATACTGTCTTTGGATCTTTGGATACAATATTTTTAATAAAATCTCTCTGAGTTTTTTCTGATACATACAGTTAAATTCACCTGGCAAAAATGTGAGCTGTTTTAGATTTTGTTACATGATACTCAATTCCTCTCCAGAAACAGGAAATCAAATTTGAGTGTCACTGGTAAAACTTGCCAACATTGGTTTTTGTCACTTTTATTTGTTTTAGCTACTTTAATGAATTCTGAAATTGTGCTACAGAGTTCTTTCAATTGAATTTCTATGTGTTACTAAGTCTATACATTTATCTAATTTTAAATCTGTGATTTCTGATATATCAGAAATTAATATATTATTATTAAGTATATATAATTATAAGATATTATTATATTAATAATATAATATCTAGCTATTTCCTCCTCTTCCTCCCCATAAAATATTTGCATAAAATTATATTTGTTTAACCCTTTTTCTTTTAGAATATAGAATTTAACCAGATTGTACTAGTCTTCGGGCACAAATAGGAACATAATAACTCAGTTATTAACATACATTTTACTGTTTCATTGCCTCTAAATGAATAACAAAGGACGTTACTGTCACTCAGTCCCCTATGAATTCCTTTCTCAGAGAAATATGCCTGTCAGTCACGAAGGGTGTCTTACCAATGCCGTGTAAGGTGCACTGCAGTTGCACGGGCACCTTGGTCACCAATGCTCCCATATCACTGATCACTGGGTGCCCAGTACCAAAGGTGTGTAAGGGACCCTGGCAAAGTAGAACTTGAGCAAAGCTAACTTTACGTTTTAATTTCAGTTGAATTTATGCTCACTATGCTACATATGAGACTAAGCCAAGGTTACAAAATAATCTGAATGACATGCTGTCCCTTCTGTTACAAAGGTATTATTGAATTAGAGTCACCATGCCACCCTCTGAAGAATGAAATGTACCAAGAGGTTCCTCAGGCTACCTGTAAATAGTTATTTAGTGGGTAGTACAGAGAGTCCTCCCCATTAGTTTGAAAGTTTACTTGAATAGAAAACTGCTACAAAGAATAGCATATACGGGTTAGAACTTCGTCAAACATATTACTTGGTTTTGTAGCTTTTTACTCCATATATTTTATGTATATTGGATATATCAACTTTATTATTGTATATTTGCATATATTTGGTGTGCCTAATGATCAAACCCACCGTTTTTTTCTATTTCTTTTTCTATACCAGGATAACTGTTGTATCCTGTGTTCTATGGACATTTAAAATAATATTTTAATAAATGTTTGATTTATCTAAAATTGAGTGTATGGAGAGGAGTAAGAGTTCCTCTTTTATGTGGCCATTTTATTTTTTAGCAATAGTTATTAAATAATGGTGTCTACGCTAACAGTTTTGTTGGTTTTGACATATTCTTAGTTCTCCCAATACTTAGCAATATTTAAGGACATGTTTATTTAATCTATTATGTTTTGTTTAAATTTCATAATATATTAAGTGTTATAGTTTACCCTTTAGAATTGTGGCAAAATAAGTTTTATTTAATAATTATAACAATTTTTCTAGAGTGGTAATTTATATTTCTGTTTTACAGTTGAGACAACTGAGACATGGAAAGTTTACATTACAGGTGGCAAAGTTATACTTTTAGAATTTCAAATCCTATGTTTTAAGCCATTATTTTATCCTAACTTCTTTTGTTAAATTTCTATTATATGTTATTGCATACCATAAAATTTTGCTAATTTTTATTTTGTAATATGACACAATATCTAGTGAAACAAACACAATAGTCTATCCCTTCATGGACACACACACTCATACACACACACACACGCGCAAGTGCTGCTCTTTGTGTAATTTGCTAAATTAGTTAATTCTTTCAGTTGTACCTAATTATGAGCCTGTCAGGTTTTATTAAGTGTTCTATGATAGACTAATTGCTATTTTAATCAATTTCTATATTCACTTTGGAATTTTATTGTCCTTACTTTTGAAAATGAAGTAAAAGATTTCTCACTGTTTAATTTCACCATTTTATTTCTATTAATTTTATTTTTAACTAACAAATAATTGTATATGTGGGGTACAATGTGATATTTACACACATGTACATTGTAGAATAATTAAATCAATCTAATTAATGTATCAATCACTTCACATACTTTTTTTGTAGTGAGAACATTCAGAATCTATTCTTTTAACAATTTTCAAGTATACAATACGTTGTTAACTGTAGTCACTGTGCAATGGTTCTCCAAAACTTTTTCCTCCTGTCCAACAGAATCTTTGTAGCCTCTGAAAAACTCTTCCCATTCCCTCTCCCTTGCCCCAACCTCTGACAGCCACCTTCTGTGAGTCTGATATTTTTAGATTTCATTTATAAGTGAGATCATGCAGTATTTATTTTATGGTATTGGCTTATTTCACTTAATGTCTTTCAGGTTTATCTATGCTGTTACAAGTAACAGGATTTCCTTCTTTTTTTAAGGCCAAATAATATTCGTGTGTGTGTGTATATATATATTATATAAATATATAAAACATTTTATTTATTCATTAATCCACTGAGGGACATTTAGTTTGATCCAATATCTTGACTATTATGAACAATACAGTAATAAACATGGGAATGTAGATGTCTCTTTGATGTACTGATTTTAATTCCTTTGGGTATATTCACAGAAGTGAGATTGCTAGATCACATGGTAGTTCTTTTAGGATCTTTGAGAATCCATACTGAAAACCATACTGCATTCCATAATGCCTGTATTAATTTGCATTACAAAAGACTCTGAATACTCAAGGTAATCTGGAGAAAAAAATACAAAGCCAGAGGCATTACACCTCCTGAATTCAGAATATATTAAAAAACTACAGGAATCAGAACTCCATGGCACTGCCATGAAAACAGATACATGGAGCAATGGAAGAGAGTAAGGATCTTAGAAAAAATCCCATGCATTTATGGTCAATTGATTCTTGACAAAGGTGCCATGAACATACAATGAAATAAGAACAATCTCTTCAATTAATTGTGTTGAGAAAACTGGAAATCCATGGGCAGAAAAATGAAATTGGACCCTTTTCTCACATAATATACAAAAATCAACTAAAAATGGATTAAAGACTTAAACTGAATACCTAAAGTTTTAAAACTACTAGAAGAAAACATGGAAGAAAAAGTCCATGATACTGATCTGAACAATGACTTTGGTGTCTAGGATATGGCCCCAAAAGCACAGGCATCAAAGGAAAAATAGACAAAAGAGATTGCGTCCCAAACTAACACTTTTTTAAGGAAAAATATTTAAAATATTTTGAGTGAACTACATTTTACATTTGTTAAGCTTGCATAGTACACAAAGTGATTTATCATATTTTAAAATTATTTACATTTATTTGATTGATTATATAGTGATAATGACATTGAAATGGACAAAAAGACTTTTGTACGTCCTGTCTAGTACGTACATCATAATTACATAATGTTTTCTTTGATTTTAGCTATATGTCAGCTCTCAAATTTGTTAAAATCTGTTAAGCCATATCACTATTATTCCAAAAATGCAAATTAATTGTGTCTAATGTAATTGAATTGCCTATTGCCCAATTGGAAAGACACATTGTGCAACAATTTGTAAATTCATTTTAGCATTTCTTCTTCGTCTTGTAAGTGTAAGACTCTTTAAATTCTACCTTGACATTGTTGTGACATCTTACTTGGTCACTTAATTAGTAAAGTACAATTTAGGACACATGTTTATTTTAGACTTGTATAAAGTAATAATTTTACCTTACATTTAAATGTATTGTTTAACAAATGTGTTGAAAATTTTCTTATACAAAGCTAGATGCAATTTCTATAATTACAAACACATATTCATGACAATTTATATAAATAAACACATGAAATATTATTCCAATTACTAAGGTTATTTAGGAATTTTATTTATATTTTACTACAATTACCATAAATATACATCTATGCACATTATAGTTTTGAAACAAAACCACATTTTGCTGTCCTGGTTATAGGTAGAAGATTGAACAACTTACATCTAGCTTTATTTCCTCCTGAACCCCCATTACAGTGATAGAAAAACACATTTTAGAAACATTAAATTATAGGGATAAGTAAAGTGGAAGACCAGAACCAGTAAAATTTTATAAACTGAAAAACTGATGGATAGGTGATTTAGAGAAACCCAAAGAAGGTGAGTCCACTACACCATTGTTGAAAGTTATGAGGTAACACAATTTGATTCTCTGAAAATAGAATTGAAAAATGGCAGTATGATGTGCCTCTGTCAGTGGAGTAATAGACAATGGGGACTCAGAAAGGTGTGAAGGTGAGGGGCTGCGAGTGGGGAGGATGATGAAAAATTAATTACTGAATACCATGTACATTATTCAGGTGGTAGATACCCTAAAAACCCTGACTTGATCACTACGCAATCTATGCATAAAACAAAATTGCACATGTACCCCAGACATTTATACAAATAAATTTTTTAAAATGTGTAGTTTGATTTTAAAAAGGTGGGAATAAAGGTAGAACTAAAAGCCTTCCTGAACTTCTCCCTCATTCTAAAGTAAACTAAATACTTATTCATAACAGAAAAGACCTGAAGTTACTAAACCTGAGGGTTTTCCAAGGAAGTGGTTCAGTCACATCAACTATAATAAAGAACACGTTAACTAACACAATCTGTGAAGTAAGAGATAACAATGAGCATTTCAGTGTCTTAAATATCAGGGTATAGTAAAAAATTTCCAGATATGCCCAGATGTTACATACTCTGAAAGATAGAAATTTAAACAAACTGAAGACTAGATGAAGAAAATGTGGTATATATACACCATGGAATACTATGCCGCCATAAAAAGGAAGAAGATTATGTCCTTTGCAGGAACATGGATGGAGCTGGAATCTATCATTCTCACCAAACTAACACAGGAACACACAAACACTGCATGTTCTCACAATATAAGTGGGAGCTGAACAACGAGAACACACGGACACAGAGAGGGGAACAACATACAGGGATCTGCCGGGAGCGTGGTGGTGTTGGGGAAGGAAGAGCATCAGGTGAAATAGCTAATGCATGCAGGACTTAATACCTAAATAATGGGTTAATAGGTATGGCAAACCACCATGGCACATGTTTACCTGTGTAACACACCTGCACATCCTACATATATATCCTGAAACTAAAAATAAAATTAAATTTTAAAAAATAGAAAATGAAAATAAATTTGAAAAATGGCAGAAAACAAAAAGAGAAGTCCAAGAGAGCTAGATAAATTATTAGAAAATAAAAATCGATTTGATTAAAAAGAAAAAAAATCTGAAAGGAAGTAGCATCTTAACAGCCTGTCCTCCACAATTGATTTGTGTTTCACAGGACAGATCAAAGTTAACAGCACCCTAATTATGATAAAAATAAAAATTTTTAGTATAGAAATAATATTTAAAACTCATTTTAAAATTTAGAAATATTACCTAAAATTATAAAAATAACCGTCAAACAATAATTTAGGAGCACCAGACATGGTATATATTACCACATTAGAAAAGGATAGAAGTATAGTTTCAGGTTCAAATGTAAAAAAAATTGGAAATCATCGCTTGTATAATTACAACAAGAAAAAAGATGAACCAACTGAATAGCAATAACATTTTTGGACCCATTAGATAATTGAGGTTGCAAGAAAAACTGCTAATCCAAATTCTAAAGAGACAAGAGAATCACAGTCACCTCTAAGATCTGGTAACCTGGAGAAGAAACAGCTGATGAATTGCTGGAAGCTGAGTGTGGGCTAGTCTGAGAGCGAGAAACTCCTGGAGACACTTCTTAGAGAAATTATCATGCTTTGGTGGGTTTTACCTCCAGGAAACCCACTAGGTTGTTATTGTATAGAGCCAAGAAACATCCTTGTTATTTTCTGACAAAGGGTAGGAAAGAGTAATCATTATAAAATATATCCAGATCTTTGACAAAAAGACTTGCTGTTGAGAGAGGAAATACTTTATCCAAGCGTTATCCCTATTGGGGGAAGGGCATTTCTTCGTTACCAGATACCTACCTTCCTGTCACATTCAAGGAGGGTTAAAATATACACATGAAACAATTGTGAAGATTATAACTCAGAAACACAAGAACATCCAAAGCCTGAAATTTAATTATGAGACTATAAAATTTCTCCCTTCATACCCTGCTCACACATACCTTACTGCCACACCAACAGTATTCCAATATAATAAGTAGGACTGTAGAAAAAGAGCTGCAAGATGCAAGCTCTATCTGAAGAAGAGTTATTAGGGAAGCACTTAAGATAGTAGAGAGACATACAAGGACACTAGATAATTTAAAACCCCTTGAACATACTGTTACAGAAATATTAAATACATACATGTTCGAGTCAGTTTAACATAAACCCCACAATAAAGGACAATTTGTCTCAAATTCTTAATACTTGATACATCATGATAGGCTTTCAATAAAAGAAAGAATGCTTAAAAGCAAAAACAAACAAAAAGTCTGAAGAAACAAAGTAAGCATCACAAAAAGAATCATATATAATAAATACAGCCTTGGAGTGCTCAAACAAGGAACTTAATAGATCTAACACTAAAACAAACAAGTAATGCAAACACAGATGTATGTTCTAACAAAGACTGAAAAGAAAGGCTAGACTCAAAATTACTGTAACAGAAATGGCTAAAGCCACTGCTGAGCTCTGCTGAGCTCTTTAATGGACTGGGCACAGACAAAGAAAAAATTATTGACCTTTTAGGTATGTCAGTAGAAACTTTCCAAAGTGAATGGAAAAGATAAAAAGAATAGGGAAGAAAAAATATAACAGAATGTGTAACAACTGTGAGACAAATGCAACACGGGCATAATAATGCGAGAAAGATAATAAAAGAAGAACAAAGCAGAAGAAATATGTGAAATAATTACAGGTTAGAATCTTCCAAAATTATTGACAAATATCAAACCACAGTTCTAGGAAACTCAGAGAGCACCAAACAGGATAAACACACACACACACACACACAGACACACACACACCCCGCTAAATGTAAGCATATTACATTCAAACTGCAAAGTACCAAAGACAAAAACAAATTTTTTGAAAGAAGCCAGAAGAACAATTTTAAGAATTACAGGTGATCTCATTGGAAACCAAAGAAAACAAGCAAGAAGAAAGTGGCATGATATATTTAAAGTGTTACAGGGAAAAAGAAACACACAACTCACAAATATAGAATTCCATTCCCAGGGCAATATCTTTCTAATGTTAAAGAGAAAAGAAATGACTTTCTCAAACAAAAACTAAATGAATTATCACCAGAGGGCCAGCCATGCAAAAAAAAAAAAAAAAAAAAAAAAAAAAAAATTGTTAATAGAACTTAGAGAAAAATGAAACTATATAGTTCAGAAATGCAGATTTACATAAAGAGCATTGGGGTAATTTTTTTTTTTTTTTTTTTTTTTGAGACAGAGTTTCATTCTTTTTGCCCAGGCTGGAGTGTAATGGTACAATCTTGGCTCATTGCAACCTCCGCCTCCCGGGTTCGAGTGATTATTCTGCCTCAGCCTCCCGAGTAAGTGGGATTACAGATGTGCACCATCACTCTCGGCTAATTTTGTATTTTTAGTAGAGACAGGGATTCACTATGTTGGTCAGGCTGGACTCAAACTCCTGACCTCAGGTGATCCACCTGCCTCAGCCTCCCAAAGTGCTGGAACTACAGGTGTGAGCCACCATGTCAGGCCAGGGTAAAGATTTTTATGTAAAATATATATATATATATGTATTTTCTTATTCTTAGTAGATCTAAAATATAACTTTTTATTGTTTAAATAGTAAAATGCATTGGATAATTATAGCATATGAATAAATAAAAAATAGGAATGCTACTAACAATACTGGCATAAAGGCAGATATGTGGGCCAATAAAGAGCCCAGAAATAAACCCACACATATACAGTTAATTGATCTTCAACAAGAGTGCCAAGAACACACAATGGAGACAGTATCTTTTCTTAAATGGTGTTGGGAAAACTGGGTTTCCACATGCAAAAGAATAAAATCAGAACTCTATCTTACACCATACACAAGAAATTAACTCAAAGTGGATTAAAGACTTAAATGAAGACCTAAAACTAAAAAATTCCATGAAAAATACGTAAAGGAAAAGCTTCTTAATATTGCTTTTGGTAATAATTTCTTTGATTTGACACCAAAATCCCAGGTGACAAAACAAATATAGACCAATAGGATGGACTGTATTGAACTGAGAAGCTTCTGCACAGCAAAGGAAACACTCGATAGAGTGAGAAAGCAACCATCAGAATGGGAGTAAATATTTGCAAACCATCTGTCTGGTAATGGGTTAATATCCAAAATATATAAGTATCTTCCACAACTCAAAAGCAAAAGTAAACCAAATAACTTTTATTTAAAAATGGGCAAAGGACTTCAGCAGACATTTCTCAAAAGAAGACAAAGGGCCCCAAGGTATACAAAAAGGTTCTCACTATTGATAGCTACAGTAGGCAGAGAAATTCTAGGCAGAAAAGTTTGGGTCCTGACAAAACCCCACCCTCAATCCAGGAAGCCTTAACCTGTAGCCCAAAGTGAGAACTTACATCTCTGTTTTCACACTTAAATGTTGCCTTTTCCTGAAACGTGCATGGCCCCGCCCCATTCTATCCTGTGACTATAAAGAGCCCAGACTCAGCTGGCAGAGAGGAGAAGCAGCTGAACATTGGAAACTACAGCTGGACATTGGAGAGAAGCAGCTTGACTTCAGAGGGACAGCTTGATGGTGTAACTTCTGTGAAGAATCTGGCCAGAGATGGCCAGGCTTCAGGAGATTACCTACCCCTCACCCCATCCCCTTTTCAGTTTCCCTTCCCTCTGAGAGCCACTTTATCAGCAACAACATCCCCTGCACTTACCATCCTTCAATTTGTTCTTGTAACTTTATTTTTCCTGGATACTGGACAAGAGCTTGGGAGCCATGAGTGCAGATACAAAAGGCTGTCACACTGACACTGGGCCCTCGCTGGTAGAAGGAAGACATCTTACATGAAAAGTCAGAGGGCCCACTGAGCTGTTAACATTTAAGCCATCTGAAGATGGCTTAGCTAAAAGAGCCCTGTAATACACCCTGGGAGGCTTCAGGGGTAGCAGGTAGCCCCTCTATGCCACCATGAGGCCACACAGAGTTCGCTCCTTCTGACACCCAAAAGCATTCACCCTGAACAATTTTTGGTTCTTTTGATTATTTGTATGAACTTTTCGTTCTCTATTTCATTCAGTTCTGCTCTGATTTTAGTTATTTCTTCTGCTAGATTTGTAGTTAATTTGTTCTTATTTTTCTTGTTTCTCTAGGTGTGATGTTAGATTGTTAGAGAGCTATTTGAGGTATATATTAAGTGCTATGAACTTTCTCTTAATACTGCTTTTGCTGCATCTCAGAAATTTTAGTGTATTGTATCTCTGTTTCATTTATTTTAAGGATTTGTTTGATTGCTCCCTTAGTTTCATTGTTTAACCAGAAGTTACTCAGGGGGAAATTGTTTAATCTCCATATAATTGTGTAGTTTTGGGAGATCTTCTTGGTATTGATTTCTGTTTTTATTCCACTGTGAGCTGAGAGTATAGCTGGTATGATTTCAATTTTTTAAATTTATTGCAATTTGCTTTATGGTCAAGCATGTGGTTGATCTTGGAGTATGTTCTGGCCTTAACATTCTTGTTTGATAACCAGTTACAAAGTGCTTAGAAAATAGCACTTCTAAAAAGGTTACTATTATTTGCATCAACTTGGTAAATATCCCCTTATATTGAAATTGAAGATGTATAAAAATCATAAAATGTAAACATGTTTGTGAGAAATTTATAAATTTATAAATGTGTATATGTGTGTGTGTGTATATATATATATATTATATGCTGCAACATGGATGAACCTTAAAAATGAGCTAAGTGAAGGAAAACAAATACAAAACATAATATGTTATATGATTCCATTTATATACAATGTTCATTACATGTAAATACATGTAATCAGAAAGTAGCTTACTGTTTTCCAGGGGAAGACAGAAATGAGAAAGTGACTGAATTTTTGTATGGGGTTTCTTTTTAGAGGGATGAAAATATTCAGTAATTAAATTATGCTGATGATTGCACAAATCTGTGGCTATACTCAAATGACGGAATTGTACATGTAAAATGAGAGTTTGAAAGTTATGTTAATTACATATCAAAAGAGTTGTTATTTAAAAAGATAAACTTAAGAAAGTGGTTTTGCATGTTTATACTTTATCGAAAATAAACATTTTAATTGTCTTTTGAATATTAAAAATGTCACTATGATATATGTGAAAACTTCTTAATACACAGGATCTTGTTGACTCAACTCTTGACTCTTTAAGATTGAGGATAATCAGTGTCCTTCCAGCAACAATTTCTGCTTATATAAGACAGAATAGTGACAAAACCCTTGGCTCTTTGGATCTGGGAAGAAAGCTTCTCAACTATAATGCCAGAAGGGAAGGCATTGGGAAGTCCTTCTGACTGAATGGTCATCATATCTGGGATATAATCTTCTACACTGCAGATCTATATGGTCTCTATGGTAACAGTATATGTAGATATTAGTAGTCATGAAAGGAGAGTTATTTCTGAAGTGAGATTTATAATACTCAGCTGTGCAAATCAGCCTTACAGCATTAATTTCTTATAGTAATAGTAAGACAATCTCCCACAGACAATCTGTGCATTCTCTAGTCAAAAGTGACATATATCATCTGCATGCCTAACTAATTTATAATGTGCATTTAATTTAGGGTTGTTAGAAAAATAAAGATTTTAAGCGATCATCTAATCTGAGCCCTTTAGATCACATATAAAGGAATCAGAAACAAAGTCATAAAGTGATTTACCCACATTTTAAATCTATTTAGAATAGATGTCAGGTAGGGATATTAGGTTTCTTTCTTTCCTTCCAACATTATCCCAAAGCAGTGTTTTGTTTTCCAGCAATTCCCTCTACCCCAATTCTTCTTAAACAATTAGATTTTGATACAAATTACATTCAAAATAATAACTTTGTTACTGAGATAACTTGAGAGCTATCTATATTCTCCAGCTTGGTGTATATTACCACACTTAATCTAGCAAACAATATTAAATAATATATTTTACAAATTAGAACAAAGATACTCAAAGTAGCTAGGTATTTTACAAATAAAAAATTGTCCCTCAAAGATGTTACCTAATGTGTTTAAAGCTACCTGGCTTTTAGTGTTTCCAGCTCTTGGTTTCTAGATCCAAGAGCTAGAAATTGCACCCCATTATTCAAGCTGTATAGTCGGAGATCTAGTTAGTATACTCTATTAATCTCCTGAGGCCTAGAAAACGCCATGCCTAGAGTAATTTACTACAAGTATGGAAAGACTTGTTTTGTGTGTTTGAAGATGTTAGTTACAATTAAGAGCAAACTCCAAGGCATAAGCAGTTCCCATATGACTATTGCAGGGTCAAGTTGTTACAATTATGAGAAAGAAAGTCATGCAAAACTTGACCTTACAAAATTGGGTATTCCAGGTTGATTGAATCTGAAACATCAAAAATAATAATAGAAAAATTTTGTCTCAGTAGGTACTTGTTTATGAAAATGTCACTGTATGTATGATATTGCTTTTTCATAATTGTTGCATTTCAGATTTGTTCACTGAACAAGTTAATTCAACAGACAAGTTATCATTAAATTCCACTGGTGGGAGGTAGATAAGATTTGCAGGCTTTAAATAGTTCAAACATTTCATCAGCCACAAATGAAAAAAACGTTACTGCATAGAGTTGCCTTTTACAATATGGAAGCAAAATCAGTAAAAATGTTTTGAAATATATTCCTTAACTCTTTATTCACAAAAATTTAGGGAAATATTTTGATAGTATTTCCATGGTGTTTTTTTAATATTACTAGAACATTTTCTCTATAATATACTTAATTCTAGTAGACATTCAATAAGAACTGCATAAAGATAATTCTGTTAATACTATGCATTTAAAGATTTTGAGTCAAAGCAAAATAAATGGCATAGTATAAAGCATTGTTGATTTTGTCTAACTACTTAAAACCTACAATAACATATATATATATAACCACCATTTAATTTTTCTAAAATGTATAATTTTGTCTTTTATTTAATACTCTAATTTCTAACAAAATACATTATCTTTTATATATACTGTACCTAAGAATTCTATATTATTTCCTTCTTTATGCTAATTTTTGGTTTGGTTCAGTTTTGCTTTTCTAGTTATTTTGATGTGCACCATTCGGTTGTTTATTAAAAATCATTCTCCTTTTTTGATGTAGGCATTTATGGTTTAAACTAACCTCTTAACACTGTTTCTGCTACATCCCACAGGTTTTGGTGTATTCTGTTTCCATATTTATTTGTTTCAAAATTTGTTGATTTCCATCTTAATTTCTTCATTGACCTAGTGGTTATTCAGGAACATGTTGTTTAATTTTTATCTATTTGTATATTTTCGAAACTTCCTATGGGGTTTAATTTCTCGTTTTATTCCCCTGTGGTGGTCTGACAAGATAGTTGATATTATTTTTATATTTTAAATTTTTCAGACTTGTTTTTTGGCCTAACATATGTTCTATCCTGGAGAATTTTTCATGTGCTGTGGAGAAGCATTTTATTCTGTAGCTGTTCAATAAAATGTTCTGTAGATGTCTGTTAGGTCTTTTTGGTCTAAAATCCATTTAAAATGCAACTTTTTCTGTCAATTTCCTACCTGCATGATCTGTCTGATGGTCAGAGTGGGGTGTTGAATCCCTCACTATTACTGCATTGGAGTTGATTTCTCTCTTAGCATCCAGTAATATTTGCTTTATCAATCTGAGTGTTCCAGCATTGGATGTACACATATTTATAACTGTTATATCCTCTTACTAGATTAATCCTTTTATCATTATATATTGACCTTCTTTGTTTTATTTTACTAGTTTTGAATTAAAGTCCATTTTATCTGATATAAGGGTAACTATTCCTGTTAGCTTTTGATTTCTATTTGCATGGAATATCTTTTTTCATCACTTTACTTTCAGTCTATATGTGTCTCTATAGGTAAAATGCATTTCCTATAAGCAGCATATAGTTGGATCATGTTTGTTTTTTTCCTCCATTCATCCAGTCTATATCTTGTAAGTGGAGAATTTAACCCATTTATGATCCAGGTTATTATTGATATGTGAAGTTTTGTTCTTTTTTATATATATTTTTGGTCTTCTTTTATTATTATACTTCCCATTCTAGGGTACATGTGCACAACGTGCAGGTTTGTTACATATGTGTATATGTGCCATGTTGGTTTGCTGCACCCATTAATTAGTCATTTACATTAGGTATTTCTCCTAATGCTAATCGTTTTCTAGTTATTTTGATTTTGTTTGTTTGTTTGTTTGTTTCTTTTTCTTTTGTTGCTCATCATTCTGATTTAATGGTTTTCTGCAGTGGCACCATTTGTGTTCTTTCTCGTCCTAATTTGTGTGTTTCCTTTACCAGTGAGTTTTATATATTCATGAGTTTTCATGATGGTGAATGTTGTCCTTTCACTTCCAAATTTGGGACTTCCTTGAGCATTTCTTGGACGTTCAGTCTAGTGGTGATGAATTCCCTCATCTTATGTTTTTCTAGGCAAGATTTCTTTCTCCTTCATTTATGAAGGATCATTTCGCTGGATATAGTATCCATGGTTGATGGGGTTTTTTTTGTTTGTTTGTTTTAACTCCCTAACAATTGAGTATATAATTTTATTCTCACTTTGCTTGTAAGGTTCCTGCTGTCCTTTCCCCATTGCTTGTTTTTGTTAAGTTTGTCAAAGATCAGATAGTTGTATGTTCCTGGCCTTATTTCTGGGTTCTCTATTCTGTTGCATTGATCTATGTGTTTGTTTTTGTACCAGTAGCATGTTGTTTTGGTTACTAAAACCTTGAAGTATAGTTTGAAGTCAGGTAGCATGGTGTCCCTGGCTTTGTTCTTTTTGCTTAGGATTGTCCTGGCTATATAAGCTCGTTTTGGGTTTCATATGAATTTTAAAATAGTTTTTTTTTTTCTTATTCTGTGAAGGATGTCAATGGTAGTTTAAAGGGAAAAGAATCAAATCTATAAATTGCTTTGGATGGTGTGGTCGTTTTCATGATATTGATTCTTCCTATCCATGAACATGGAAAGTTTTTTCCATTTGCTGGTGTCCTCTCTGACTTCCTTGAGCAGTGGTTTGTAGTTCTCCTTGAACAGGTTGTTCAGTTCCCTTGTTATCTGTATTCCTAGGTATTTTATTCTCTTTGTGGCAAATGTGAATGGGAGTGCATTCATAATTTGGCTCTCTGCTTGTCTGTTGTTGGTGTACAGGAATGCTTGTGATTTCTTCATATTGATTTTGTATCCTGAGATGTTGCTGAAATTGATTATCAGTTTAAGAAGCTTATGAGCTGAGTCATTGGGGTTTTCTAGATATAAGATCATGTTATTTGCAAACAAAGACAGTTTGGCTTCCTAACTCATTTTATGAGGCCAGCATCATTCTGATACCAAAACTTGGCACAGATACAACAACAACAAAGAAAGAAAACTTCAGGCCAATATCACTGATAAACATCAATGCAAAAATCCTCAACAAAATACTGGCAAACCGAATCCAGCAGCACATCAAAAAGCTTATCCACCACGATCAAGTCAGCTTCATCCCCAGGATGCAAGTCTGGTTTGATATATGCAAATAAATAAATGTAATTCATCACAAAACAGACATAAAAACAAAACCACATGATTATCTCAATAGTCACAGAAAAGGTTTTCAATAAAAGTCAACATTCCTTCATGTTAACGACTCTCAATAAACTAGGTATTGCAGGAGCATACCTCAAAATAAGAAGAGTAATTTATGACAAACCTACGGCCAATTTCATACTGAATGGGCAAAAGCTGGAAGCATTCCCCTTGAAAACTGGCATAAGAAAAGGATGCCCTCTCTCACCACTCTTACTCAACATAGTTTGGAAGTTCTGGCCAGGGCAATCATGCAAGAGAAAAAAAGAAAGAGTACTCAAATAGGAAGAAACGTAATTCACTTTTTAAGGCAAATAAAGTAAAATATGTCATTCAGTTCATAACAACTCTGGTATTTTTGAGGTTTCCTCCTATTTTACTGCTAAACTTGCCCCTTGGAAGAACTATATTCATTTATTTCACATTTATAAGCCAAGTATTACTCTATTGGCTAAAAATCTTCCCTTTAAAATATTTGGTGGTTCTATTTTAAGTTCTTTGAGAAATTTCCAAACCACTTTACAAATCAAAAGTTATTTAAATAATTTCCAAGCTGTTTTTAATAGAGTATTATTCTATTTGCTAAAATATTCCATTTAAAATATTTGATAGTTCTATTTTAACTCCTTTGAAAAATTTTTAAACCACTTTCCACAATGTTGAATGAATTTGCATTTCTATCAGCAGTGTATAAGTGTTTCCTTTTCTCTGCAGCCTCAACAGCATCTGTTACTTTTTGATTTTTTAATAATAGCCATTCCAATTTATGCAAGATGGTATCCCATTTTAATTTGAATGTAGTTTTAATTTGCATTTCTTTGATAATTGTGATGTTGAACATTTTTTCATTTGTTTGTTGGTGCTTATATGTCTTCTTTGGAGAATGGTCTGTTCATGTCTTTTGCCCACTTTTTAATAGGGTCTTTTTTATTGAGTTATTTGAATTTCTTATAGATTCTGTATATTAGACCTTTGTCAAATGCATTCTTTGTGAATATTTTCTCCCATTCTGTAGGTTTTCTATCAACTCTATTGATAGCTTCTTTTGCTGTGCAGAAGCTCTTTAGTTTAATTATGCTACATTTGTTAATTTTTGTTTTTGCTGCAATTGCTTTTGGAATCTTCATCATGATATCTTTGCCAAGGTCTATGTCCAGAATGGTATTTACTAGGGTTTCTCCAGCAATCCCATCACTGAGTATGTACCCAAAGGAATAGAAATCATTCTACCACAAAGATGCATTCACTTGTATGTTCATTGCAGCACTTTTCACAATAACCTAACAAGAGTGGGCTGGATACAGAAAATGTGGTACATATATACCATGATACCATGGAATACTATGCAGTTTAAAAAAAAAAATCATGTCCTTTGCAGCAACATGGGTGCAGCAGGAAGCCAATATCTTAAGCAAATTGATACAGGAGCAGAAAACCAAATACCTTCTGTTCACAGTTTAGTAAGTGAAAGCTAAATATTGAGAGCACATAGTCACAAAGAGGGAAATAATAGACCCTGGGACTTACTTGAGAGTGGAGGGTGAGAAGAAAGTGAGGATTGAGAAACTACCTGACATACACTATGCTCATTACCTAGGTGACAAAATCATTTGTACACCAAACCCCAGCAACACGCCATTTGCCCAAATAACAAAATTGTACATGTACCACCTGGACCTAAAATAAAAGTTGGAAGAGCAAAAATATTTGACAGTTCCATACTACCCAGAGTAAGTTGGAGCAAGGTACATTTTGGAAATATCTCAAAATATGAATATTTCAGATTATCTCAAATATAAAGGACTACTAAACTGCTGGATGGAGTTTACTGGGACTGTTCAAAAATTATTAGGGCTATTAAAACATATTGAAACTCAAAAAACAAATTTAAAAAGCAATCCCATTTATAATAGCATCACAAAGGGTAAATTACTTAAGAAAACATTTAACCAATTTAACCAAGGAACAACCTGTAACCTGAGAACTATTAAACACTGATGAGAGAAGTTGAAGAAGACACAACTAGAAAAGAAAAGATATCCCAAGTTCATAGAGTGGAAAAATCAATACCGTTAAAATATTCATACTGCTTGTAATAGTCATTTCTTTGTTCACACATATGAGCATAGGCTGTTAGACACAGCCAGGGCACATCTTGAATGCTTTGCTGCTTGGAAATTTCTTCCTCCAGATACCCTAAACCATCACTCTCAAGTTCAAATTTCCCCAGATTCCTAGAGCAGGGGCACAATGCAGCCAAGTTCTTTGCTAAAGCATAGCAAAAGTGACCTTTACTCCAGTTCCCAATAACTTTCTCATTTCCACTGAGACCTCATCAGCCCAGCCATCTTTGTCCACATCATTATTAGCATTTGAGTCACAATGATTCAACAAGTCTTTATGAAGTTCCAAATTCTCTCTCATCTTTCTGTCTTCTTCTTAACCCTTCACACTCTTCCAACCTCTGCCTGTTACCCAGTTCCAAAGTTGCTTTCACATTTTCAGGTGTCTTTGTAGCCATGCCCAACTCCTCAGTACCATTTTTCTGTATTAGTCCATTCTCACATTGCTATAGAGAAATACCGGAGGCTGAGAAATTTATAAAGAAAACAGGTTTACTTGGTTCATGGTTCCACAGGCTGTACAGAAAGCATGACACTGGTATCTTCTCAGCTCCTAGGAGAGTGTTCAGTAAACTTACAATCATGGAAGAAGACCAAGGGGGAGCCAGTACTTTGCACAGCCAGAACAGAAAGAAGAAAGAGAAGTGGAGGGGTGCCGCCGACTTTTAAACAACCAGATTTTGTGAGAACTCTATCAGTGTACAGTACCAAGGGAAAATGGTGCTAAATCATTTGTGATGGATCTACCCCCATGGTTTAATCACCTTCTACCAGTCCCCACCTCCAACACAATAATTCTCATGTTGAATTATAATTCAACATGAGATTTGGGTGGGGACACAAATCCAAACCATATTGTTACCCAAACTGATCTACAGGTTAAATATAATTCCTATTAGGATTTCAAAGGCATATTTTACAGAAATAGAAAAAAAAAATCCTAAAAATCAAAAGGAACCTTAGAAGACCCTGAATAGCCAAGCCAATCTTGAGTAAAAAGAACAAAGCTGGTAGAATCACATTATCAGATTTCTAAGTATACTACAAAGCTAATATACTACAAAGCTATTTTCTGCCAATTCCATGCTCTTTTGATTACAAGAAAACACAGAAACCAATGAAACAGATTAAAGAGTCTAGAAATAAACCCACAAATATAGATAAACTGAACTTCAACAAGTGCTCTGAGAATACAAAATAGGGAAGGGAGAGCCTCCTCAATAAATGGTATCAGTATATGTAGATATCCACATAGAACAATAAAATTAGGCCCTTAGCTCACACTATATAAAAATATCAACTCAAAATGAAATAAAGACTCAAATGTAGGTCTTGAAGCTATAAAGCTAAAAGAAAACATAAGGAGAAAGCTCCTTAACATTGGTCTAGGCAATTAGCTTTTGGACATGACGTCAAAAACACAGGAAACAAATGAAAAAAGATTATTGGGTTATATCAAACTACAAAGCTTCTTCACACCAAAAAAGCAATCAACAGTGAAGAGTCAACTTAAGGAATGAAAGAAATTATTTGCAAACCATACATCTAATAAGTCCTACAACTCAATAGGAAAAATAAATAAATAAGTAAATCAATTTAAAAATAGGCAAAGAAGCTAGAAAGACATTTATTTAAATATGGCATCTAAATGCTAACATGCATATTAAAAAGGTATTCAACATGATTAGCCATCAAGGAAATGCAAATCAAAACCATGATGAGATATATATCATCTCATAACTGTTAGTATAGATATTATTTTTAAATATAAAAGATTATTGAAGAATGGAGAAAAATGAACCATTGTGCATGTTGGGAGGAGTATAAACTGGTGCATTCATTATAATAAACAGTGTGCAGTGTGTAAGACCATTCTTGCATTACTGTAAAGGGATACCTGAGGCTAGGTAATTTGTAATGAAAAGAGGTTTAATTTGCTCATGATTCTGCATGCTATAGGAGCACAGAACTGGCATCTGCTCAGCTTCTGGGTTGGCCTTAGGAAGCTTACAATTGTGGCACAAAGCTACCTGGGAGCAGCTGCATCACATGGCCAGAACAGGAGCAAAAAAAGAGAGTGGGAGGGGTGTTGCCACACACTTTTAAACCACCAAATATCATGAGAACTCACTATCTTGAGGACAGCACTGAGCTGTGATGGGAGATTCCTCAAAAAAATTAAAAGCAGAACTACCAAATGATACGGCAGTTCCCCTTCTGGGTATTTATTTTAAAGAATAGAAATCACGATCTCACGGAGATACTTCCATTCCCATGTTCATTGCAACATTAGTCACAATAACTACAATGTGGAATCAGCCTAAATGTTCATTAAAGGACAAATTAATAAAGAAATTGTGTATATACATGAAGTGGAATATAATTTGACTTCCAAAAAAAAAAAAGGAGATTCTACCATTTGTGACAACATGGATGGACTTGGAGGACCATATAGTAAGTGAAACAAGCCGGACACAGAAAGACAAGTACTGTATAATCTCACTTATATGTGGAATACACATTAGTCAAACTAGAATCAGAGAATAGAATGCTGATTGCCAGGGGCTGTGGTGAAGGCATGTGTGGGTGGGCCATGGTGAGATGATGATCATAGTGTACAAAATGTCACTTATGCAAGATCTAATGCACAGCATAGTGTCTATCGCTAACAATACTGTATTGTATAAAGTTTTCTAAGAGAGTAGATCTTACGTTAAGTGTTCTTACCACACACATACACAAACATAATAATAATAAAGGAGAGTAGGAGAAAATGGAGGTAACACATATGTCTATGACCTTGGTGGTGATATTTTCACAGGTATATACTTCTCTTCAAACTGATTAAGTTGAACATATTAAATATGTACATCTTTTAATATGTCAATTATACAAAATAAAGTGATTTTTTAAAATGTTCATTCTCTACTAAAAATTTAAATTTGTTTTTGAACATTAAAAATAAATGTCATTAATTTCCTGTAAACTTGTCTTAAATATTCAGCATTATTAGCTGATTCAAGGATCTGTCATAATGCTCACCTTTAGATCAACGAGTGGCAATCTATGTTCTACCTGCATATTGTTAAGCTTAGGAAATTAATTGAATAAGACTGTATTAGTCTCTGACATTGTGAATTCTACACAATTTATGTCCAAGGGCCTCACGCTTTATACAACAGTTCACTAACTAACCCAGAAAGCACTGATGGAGCTCTCATTCCCTTAGGTTTATCAGCCACATGTTCCAGACAAAACTTTTGGAGTTTGAGGTCAGAATATATGCACCATCTGAGAAGATGCAAAAGTAATTTCTTCCATCTATCTTGACTGTTGTGATTTCAAATAATATCTTTAAATGAGAAAGTTTTATTTGATATACTATTTTCCTAATCAATCTACAATTGCCATTGACGTTTATCAATCTATTCTGTAGGCACACCACAGAATACTATATTGTTTTTATTTTTAAGATTCATTTAATACAAAAATTAGTTGAGCGTGGTGGCAGGCACCTGTAATCCCAGCTACTCAGGAGGCTGAGGCAGGAGAATCGCTTGAACCCAGGAAGCAGAGGATGCAGTGAGCCGAGATCATGCCATTGCACTCCAGCCTGGGTGACAAACAGCAAAACTCTGTCTCAAAAAAAACAAAAACAAAAACAAAAACCAGATTCATTTAAAATTAATTGTTTCAAACTAGGAAATACTCTATTAAAACATTGCATATTGTGATTCATTTACTAAGGTATGTATATAAATAAAAGGTCTTATGAGACACTATAATTGAGAATAAATTTCATTTGAATTGATTGCTGTTTAATCCATTGTGTTCATCTGGAGAGGCTATATTAAAAACACACAAAAATTAAAGACTTATCTTAAAACTAGCTTTTCTTGAAGAACCTGTTGGGTGACTTCTACAGATGAACTTATCAAAGATCAAAGTTACTTAAACAATAGAATATATTATTTTTAATGATGGCACCTATCCACACACAAAAACTAAATAATGTATATACACATATATATGTAAATACACACATTTTTAGTTGTGATATGCTAAAGAAATTTCAAAGTCTAAATATAAATCATTACTTCCTTATCACTATTGAAAACAGTGCAGCATTGTGCAACCTCTTTACAGATTATGACCAATAAAATGAACTTCCAGGCTGTGTGTGTGCTAGTCAGAAGAAAATATATGTTCATTGGCTTCAGAACTCAGTAGATATTTTGATCATTGTTTCCTCTTTATATAGTGAAGAAAGAGATGGTTTTATTGTCTCTGCAAAATGGAAAAATAGCTCTCAAGCAATCCCTGGGCCTTTTATTCATTGCCATGTCTAAGCATGTGCCACCATTTTTCCTCCAAATTCTATCAGATTAAGAATAGGCTATTCTCATAAATTCAAGCATTATAAGATTCTGAGATTTGCTGCCATCATTGTCTGTTGGTGTCAGTGTAGTATAAGTGTGCAGAGAAAGAAGTGCTGCTCGAAATGGAGGTCTGGAGGAACAATAACTATACCAATTTATTTTTTGTTCCCTTTATTTCTTTGAAATGAGTTTCAGGGTTCTTTTGCTGGTTACAAAAAGTCATCCAATTTGTATGAAATAGCACATCATGGACATATAATCATGAACATTTTAAGTTTCTTGTCATCTATAGACAGTATTTTACTTTGCTCTGATGCTTTCCTGAAAGCTCTTGCAATCAGCTGCAGGCCAGCATGCTTTGGTTTTAACAGATAGATTGTCTCAGAGCCCCATGTAACACGACTATGCCAGGTGATTTTGGCCTCAGGATTCTGATAGCACCACTTTAACAACTCTCAGGCCATGCGCAGTGGCTTATGCCTGCAATTTCAGTATCTTGGGAGGCCGAGGCAGGTGGATTACTGGAGTCCAGGAGTTTGAAACCAGCCTGAGCGACCTGGTGAAATCCCGTCTCTCTCTACAAAGTAATAATAATAATAATAATAATAATAATAATAATAAATAGCCAGGCATAGTAACACATGCCTGTAGTCCCCATTATTCAGTAGGCTGAGGTGGGAGGATCACTTGAGCCCAGGAGGCAGAGGTTGCAATGGGCTGAGATTGCACTACTGCACTCCAGCCTGGGTGATAGAATGAGACCCTGTCAAAACGAAACAGAACAAAACAAACAAACACACACACACACTCAAAAAACAACTCTTAGTCATACAAGTGGATTGAGTCAGAATACTGAAAACTCTAATCTAAAAACAGATAGGATCTTGAGACAGCTAATCCAAAATTTTGTAGGACAAAAATCAACTGCATAGAACTGAATAAACTTATGAGGGATGATTATGATTTTTATTTGGAATATTATGGATGTCCCATTGTTTTATTTTCTGTAGCCATTTCACCTTACTTTTAAGCTATCTATGACTCATAGCAAGTGAATTAACATTCCTGCCCAGTGTTGATGGAAGTCTAGGTTTTAGTTTTGGCCTCCGTTGACCCAGATGGGGAGGAGATTTGCATTATTGCTGCTGATGTAGGAGTTTCACTCTCCCGAAGGCCGGCTTTAATACAACCCTGGTTTTCCACTACACCTCTACTGACCTACCCCAACAGGGAGGGCGAAAAATGTCTCTTTACCTCTGAGTACCTGTGGGAGTGAAATGAGAGAGTTCCCTGATTCCCCTCACAGGATGTGTGACAAGGGTGTCACCTGCTTGGTCACCCTGCAGCTCAAACCCCTAGGGAGAGCATGCACGCAGACCGACAGATGGAGAGGCCTGCAGGAGCGCTTTTAGGCTCCAGCCCCACAGCAGCATCTGGGGGTGGTGTCTGTGACTCCCGAAGCCCTTGTGGGCACATGTTACTAAGTGCTTTTAGATTTGCCATCTGCAGACCACTTGTGTATTAATCAGATCCATGGACGCTCTGTCTTACTGCAAGGGCAGGCGCCAGCGTGACAGCCTTTTTTATCCCAGGTCCTTACCCAGTGTACCGGAAGACTCAGATCACACGTGGGCTTTAAGGATGAGTGCAAAATTTTATTGAGTGATGCAGGTGGCTCCCAGCGAGATGGATGGGGAGCCAGAATGGGTGGATGGAGTGGGAACGTGGTCTTTTCCTGGTGTCAGGCTTCCCAGCCGCCGGACTCTTCTCTGACCCACCCCCGCTGAACTCCCCTCTGCCTCCAGACGTCTCTCCTCTTCTCTCTTTCTCTGCCACGTTGTTACGCCATTGCTGATCTGCTGGTCCCAATGTTCCGCCGCTTGTGTGTGTGCCCGCTAAGGTCTCAGGTTTATATGGGGGAGGATGAAAGTGTGGTGGGCCAAAAGGCAACTTTTTGGGTGTGAAGACAGAAATGACTGTCCTTATTTAGGGTCGCAGATCTTCAGGCTTTAGGGTGGGGCCTTTGCCAGGAGTCTGCCCTCTTTTACCCAGTATTTCCCTGTCTCCTGTCCATATCAGAAGCGCAGGCTCCGCACCTGGTCTCCACTCACATTAGGTAGAGGGGCTTGGTACTGCCTCACAGGAATGAATATGTCTTCTCCGACACCACAAGGTTGTTTGAGGTGCCTGCTGTAGTCAGACAAACATGAAAGTGTAGGCTTCACACCATGGTGAGGATTGGGGTAGGACTGCTGTTTTCTGTGGTTTGGCTGGAGTGATGCAGTTATTGTTTAAAAGTTTTCTGTGGGCCTTATGGGGGTTTACAGGAAAAGATGGTAAAGACTCATGTATTAAAATTTTGCCTGTTGGACCTTATTTTCTAATCCACTCTAAAATATAAAAAATTCAGGAGGCACTTTAAAAAAAAGTATTTAAACCCTTCAACAAACTTTAACTATTATCATTATAAATTATTTGCATTCATGAATCTATTTATTTTGCTTGTATGCACATAACTATGTCCATGTGATTCCTTAGGAACAGTGTCAGAGCTGAACTGTGATATGATATATAAATTAAATAAAGGACAAAAAATTTTTGTAAATTTCTCCCAATTTTTAAATCTTGTGCACTTTGTAACTTTTAATTTAATTCTTCAGAAAAGTGCCAATATGATGTCCGTATGCATGTGCATGTACTTAGTAATTAAAATACATTAGTTGAGCAATGAAAATAAGGTCTTGGACTTCATTTTCCATTTTTTTTTTAGTCTATCATAAATAAAATGGAACTGTATGGAACAGAATCAGGTAACTATTTTTGTTTATCATTACTTTTAATCATGCAAGCTCTCATTAAAATGTATAAAATTTGTTTTATATTACTAAAATTCAGATATAGACATTGAAACAAATTTTTGATAAGATTCTTAAATGAGGGGTAGGTCAATTTCATCTCAAAAACCCTGATAATTTTAAACAATCAGATCTTGTGAGTACTCACTCACTATCATGAGACCAGCAAGGGGGAAATCCAGTCCCAGGATCCACAGTCACATCCCACCATGCCCCTCCTCCAATTCAACATGAGATTTGGGCAGGGACACAAATCCAAACCACATCATTCTGCCCCTGGCCCCTCCCAAGTTTCATGTCCTTCTCACATTGCAAAATGCAATGATCCCTTCTCAACAGTCCCCCAGTCTTAACTCATTTCGGCATGAACACCAAAGTCTACAGTCCAAAGTCTCACCTGAGACAAGGCAAGTCCCTTTGTCCTATGAGTGTGTAAAATAAAAAACAAATTAGTTACTTACAAGATACAAAGGGAGTACAGGCATTGGGTAAATACTCTCATTTCACAAGGGAGAAATTGGCTAAAAGAAAGGGGAAACTGGTCCCAGGAAGTTCAAAACTCAGCAGGACAGTTATTACATCTTAAAGCTTCAAAATGATCTCCTTTGACCCCATGAATCACAGTCAGAGAATACTGGTGTTAGGGGTATGTTCCCATGGCCTTGGGCAGCTCTGCCCTTATTGCTCTGCAGGGTACAGCTCCCCTGGCCGCTTTCAGAGCTGGTGTTGAGTGCCTGCAGCTTTTCCAGGCACATGGTGCAAGCTGTTGGTGGAGCTAGCATTCTGGGATCTGAAGGACAGTGGCCCTCTTCTCACAGCTCCACTGGGCAGTGACCCAGTGGGGACTCAGTGTGGGTGCTCCAACCCCACATTTTCCATTTGCACTGCCCTAGTAGAGGGTCTCCATGAAGGTGCCACCCCTGCAGCAGACTTCTGCCTTGATATCCAAGCATTTCCATACATTCTCTGAAATCTAGGTGGAAGTTCCCAAACCTCAGCTCTTGCCTTCTGTGCACCCACAGGTCCAACACAATGTGGTACTTGCCAAGACTTGGTGCTGGTGCCCTCTGAAGCCATGGCCCAGTTTGTACCTTGGCCCCGTTTAGCCATGGCTGGAACTAGAGTGGCTGGGGCAGAGGATGCCATGTCTTGAGGCTGTACAGAATATGAGGGTCCTGGGCTTGGCCCACAAAACAATTTTTGCCTCTTAGGACTCCAAGCCTGTGATGGAAGGGGCTGCCGTAAAGTACTCTGGAATGCCCTGGAGACATATTTCCCATATTCTTGGCTATTAACATTCAGCTCCTTGTTATGTGTGCAAATTTCTGCAGCTGGCTTGAATTTCACCCCAGGAAATGGGTATTTCTTTTCTACTGCATGGATGAGCTGCAAATTTTCTAAACTTTTATTTCTTTTAAATATAAGTTCCAATTTCAGACCATCTTTTTCTTCCTGCATTTGAGTGTACACTCTGAGAAACAGTGAGGTCACATCTTCAATACTTTGCTACTTAGAAATTTCTTCTTCCAGATACCTTAAATTATCTCTCTTAAATTCAAAGTTCCACAGATCTCTACGACAGGGGCAAAATGCCACCTGTCTCTTTGCTAAAGCATAGCAAGAGTGACTTTACTTCAGTTCCCAACAAGTTCTTCATCTCCTATGAGACCACCTCAGTCTGGATTTCACTGTCCATATCACTATTAACATTTCTATAACAACCATTAAACAAATCTCTAGGAAGTTCCAAACTTTCACTCATCTCCCTGTCTTCTTTGAGCTCTCCAAACTCTTGCAACCTCTGCTGCTACCCAGTTCCAAAGTCACTTCCACATTTTCAGGTATCCTTATAGCAATGCCCCACTCCTACTACAAATTTTCTGTATTAGTCCATTTTCTCACTGCTATAAAGAACTACCCGAAACTGGGTAATTTACGAAGAGAATAGGTTTTGTTGACTCACAGTTACACATGGCTGTGGAGGACTCAGGAAACTTACAGTCACGTGAATGGTGAAGGGGAAGTAAGTGTCCCTTTTTACATGGCAGTAGGAGACAAAAAGAGAAAGGGGAGGTGCCACACACTTTAAACAATCAAATCCTGTGAGAACTCATTCACTATCATGAGAACAGCAAGGGGGAAATCAGGCCCCACGATCCAATCACCTCCCATCAGTTCCCTCCTCTAATTCGACGTGATGTTTGGGTGGGAACATTGATGTTCTATTTTTCAGGGGGCAGTGAGCTATTATTTAAACATTTTTCTATGAAGCAACACAGTCCTTAGTGACCATATCATTTTGATTGCTGCTGGGAGGTGCAATGAGGACTACATTAAAATGGCATATGCAAAAGTGTAAATATAATTTTCAAATATTTTTAACTTTCTCATAGAGTGAAGTAGCTTATGATAATTGAATTATTATATTCATTGCAAGCAGCTAAATATCACCTATATTTAAAATATATTAAAAGGCAAAACTTTTATTAGAGAAGTGTAATAATGAGAACTTGCTGATTAGTTCTATTGTAGAAATTGCCTCCATGGTTTCATATTGAGAATTAGCACTAATCTAATGCCAGCAGAACAAAATTAATAAGATATTGGCCTTGCCCTTGAAAAACTTTGTCCAATATTTATTGATATTTCTCAACCTATAAAAATTAAATAGTTCGTGTTCTATGTCAGACTTCTCACAAAAATGTCCTATTAAAATGTCCCATTAATATCCATATTTTAACAGATTTTTAGATACTAGATTATTAATCTCCACATACAGAGAAAGCAACTCAATTCAGTTTGTATTGAATAAAAATAAGTGAGCTTATGTTCATACTTAACAATAGTCACCATTCAGAGGATTTTCTCTACAAACATTAAATAAAGTGGATACAGGATCTACTCTGATCTTTTTCAGAGGGCTTTTTTTTTTCTTTTGTATCATCAGATACAGTTAGCAATTGCTTTTTTTTTCATTTATCAGTTTTTATTTCCATTATGTCCCTTCTACTGGACCATAAAGCCTTTCAAAGAAGATAATGTGTCTAATTAGTTTATATTTGTATCCTCAGAGCCTAGGATGGGGTAGGACATTTATCATTAGGGATTCAATAAATAGATTGTAATACCAAAAAACAGGAAACAAAATGTTTCTTTCATTTATATTTTAAGTAGAATGAAGTGTTTTTATGTTTTCCTTTTATGTCTTTGTTTTAATTTAAAATGATTCCGCACCAAAGACTATAAAACTTTTAGGAAAAATGAGATATAATAATGAAATATACTCCAAATAGGAAAAAAAACTAATTGTAACCCATATTCTTATAGATTGCCTAAAGCTTCCATTAAATTATTTCTTTTATCTTTATTAAGTATTTTTATCCAAAGAAATGAAATCCAAAAGGCAAAATACAAATATGGTTTTTAATAGTGTTCTAATGACAGTAATGTTTTATGCCAGAGGTGCTAAATCTATTGCTGCTTCTTATGTTGACCTATTTCTCCCCCTTTGGTTAAAATCAGCTTTTCCAAATTTTAGTAATTGTTTTAGTAAAGCATTTAAATATCACAAGATAAAAAAGTGTAGAGAGTATTACTTGAGTCACTTAAAAGTTCATAAAATCATATCTCAATGTAAGTTAATATTATAGATCAAAGGATCCACTATGATAATTTTTGATTAATTTTTAATAAAAGAATTTGCATTTTGCATTGAAGTCCGGTTTCAGAGTTTGTTGTCTAAAGAACTGTGTGCAAATAAAGAATTCTACCTTTGTATGCTAAGGTCAATATGATGTATAGGAGACCGAGCTTAGTTCAAGAGTCAGAATGCTGCACAGGTTTTTAACTAGGTTATTTAATATTTACCTCTTTTTATAAGATTGACATATTGTTTATTTGTATATCACACATTCATGAGTAATAGATTTATCCAATGCTAAACTTGACTAATAATTCAAAAGAGACAAAGAATCCCTAGGCCAGGAGAAATACTCTTTTCTTACAGCAGTCTGAGACTAATCAAAAATGCACCTTTTCTCCCAGATTCAGAACTATTTTAATTTTAGGTTTAAGAGATGTGTCTCTTGAGGAATGTGTGAAGAGGAATCAATCACACAGAGGGAGTGCTTCAGGTTTTGGAACATTCCTGTTCTATAATCCATTAATTACACAATGTACTTTTTTTTTTTTTTTATTTTTGAGACAGAATCTTGCTCTGTCCTCCAGGTTCCAGTGCAGTAGTACAATAATTGACTCACTGCAGCTTCAACCTCCTGGGCTCAAGTTTTGCTCTTCCCTCAGTCTCCCTAGTACCTGGGACCACAGGCACGCCCAACCATGCCCAACTAATACATAGCTTACTTGACTAGCTTCCATGCTCCAGCCAGCCATTCCCTACGAACTCATAACTTTCAAGTTGACTTACAAATAAAGTATCTAACCATATCTGGTAAAAGCTGCTTAAAAACTTTAACGGGTTGTAACTCTGATAACTGTCCAGTGTCCGCTAGTAAATAACATTAGCACTTTGACCAGGAGGTCTGGTGGGAAAAGGGTGCGGGGTTATTGCATTAGTATCTTGATGAGGAGATGTAGTTGAGGCTCTTCATTTCTTTTGGTTACACAATGCCAGATACTGAGTAAATGGTTTGTAGGACTGCAGTTAACTCTTTCCTTCCCATTGAGCAAAGCACTGGTAACTGTCTAATGACAAATATGAATTTTTTCCCCTAAATTTCTTAAAACAGCTAATATATAAAGTATGGCTAGGAATTACCTACTTTTCTTGGTTGCTCCGTAAAACTATACTTTTCTTTTCTTGAAAATGCATAATTATTAATTTCAAACTTGCCATATTTCAAAAGGGAAAGTAAGACTTTCTCTGAGATAATAAAACAATATGCTGAATATCAGCCCCAATCTCTTCTGCCTATACAATGCTAAATAATCAGATTTTTATCTGATTTTATATATAGGTATGTGTAGCTTAAATCCCTCCACTAGTGTATCTTTAGATAATCTTTGAGGAAAATATACATGTCAAATATTTAAAGGACTCAGAATCAAGCTATTGGAAATAGTGTTAGGACTTCTGTAGGATTTCAGATATAAAGAAATACAGCCTTTGTATCACTTTATCCCTCTCATCATCCAAAATCTTTCACATGAAAGCTATGATGCCAACTATACCATCTCGCCCTATGCTATTGTTACTATAAAGACATAAATGCTGTATCACAAATGAGCATTGTCTGTTGCTATCCTTTGGTTCAGTTTGCAAGGACCCCTTTCATGTAATCTCTTACTTCTCAGTGCATGGGCGGGTTCAACCAGTGGAGTTAATACAATGTTGCCATCTTGATTTAATATTAAATTACTTTTGTGTCATTTCTTTTCTTTAAACAACAACAAAAATGCAGTCCCCGCCTTTTCTGTATGCATTATTTCTAGTGTACCAGCAACTCATATAAAAAGAAGCCCTAGGGGGTTGACTTCAGAGAAGATTGTTTCCTCCTTGTGATGGTTTGGGTGATAGAATGTGTCAATCTTAGCAGCAAGTGACTTTTTGCTACCGTATACGTTTTCAAGGGTGCCCTTGAAGGAAGACTTGTGTCACAAGTTTAAAGAACAGACAGTTTTAGGAGGCTTTATTTTATTTGCTTTTGTCTGTCTTTTGATCTCAGCATGATTGCTGGCTGGGGATTGGAACAAAAAAATTACTGGAATAAATTGGTTTAGATGAGAAAAATTTTTGGTACATAATTCTTACTTATTTAAAAATACTAATTTAGTCACTTAGACACAGAGTTACTATATGATAGTTTCAGTGGATTCAGTCTTATTATTTTTAACTCAGAATTAACTCCCAGCTTACATTTTCATTGAGAATGTAATTATTGGAGTCAAGGCTTACCGGTAATTTCCTTTGTTGGAAATGGCATTATGAGCATTGAGGTATACTTGTAGCTCTCCATTATCCTGAATAATATGGTCAATAAATAAAAAAATATAGACAGACAAGGGAAATCAAAGATCCCCCAGATACAAAACAACAGCTTTGTACATTTTTATTTATTTAGGATTTTCTTTGTAAATGACTATCTGATTTGTGTGATGAATATTTGAAACTTCTAGTCAATTATCAACTTGATTATAAAAATATCTAATCATACACCTAAGCTAATAATTATAGGAAACTTCTACCCTTATACAAAAATCCTGCTTGGAATTTATACTTTAAGTTTACAACAGACTGTTGGATTAATTTTATTATTTTGACTGGATAGTCATATATAGATCATCTCCTGCTCTATTAGAAATTCACATAGCTCATTTAATTCAATTAATCATATATTGTCAAATGACTACTAAATGCTGACTATGCCCAAGACCTCTTTATATACATCCTCTTAATTTTCTGTGGTAGTTTTAAAATTTATGTAAAAATTCTTTGACATTTCTCACAGTGAATGTTGAGGTGGTCTTTGTTACCTCACCTTGAACCTGGACTGAATTTTACAACTTTTTGTACAAATGAAACTTTTTTGTTTATGATGCAACTGAAATTATGCGACTTCTGAGAGTTGGTCATAAAAGGTGATATTCACACTAGTTTTCCTTCTTGAAGTCTACAGCCAGCATATACACACCCTACTGACCTAAGGCCACCATGCTGTGAAGATGCCAAAAATAGTCCACTAGAAAAGACTAGACTGGAATCACCAAGACTAAGAGAGAGACTGAAAGAGATGCTTCCAAGCTGTGGCCATTTTCAGTCCAGATATAGTAACTGTGTTACTGCAGAGGACACAAAATCCTAGTAAGGATTTTTCTAAATTCCTGACCCACAAAAGTTGTAAGAAATATAAAGTGATTATTTTCATTAAGTTTTAGAGTGATTTTATATTCAGCTTTAGAAAATCAGCTTCTCCCAGCATATTTATGAGGGGGACATTAGGTATCTGAAAAATCTAGTTAAAATAGGTTTACTTTTTGCAATAGTTGTACATTGAATCTATTAAATGAGGAATTGTTAAGCACCTACAGTGTGCCAAACGCAATTAATATTTGAGAATAGAGTAGTAAGTGGAGACACATTTTCTACATCATGAAACCTAAACATCTGTTAGAAATGTAATCTCTTACTTCTTGGTGCATGTGGAGAGAAGCAACACAGAGATCAGGTAAAATGACAGGATCAACCATTTTCTTTAAGGTGCCAATTGTAGCTCACCTGAAGATAATATATCAATTTAATAGTGATTTCAAGGCAGGGCGTGGTGGCTCATGCCTGTAATCTTAGCACTTTGAGAGGCTGAGGTGGGTGGATCATGAGGTCAGGAGTTCAAGACCAGACTGGCCAATATGGTGAAACTCCATCTCTACTAAAAATACAAAAATTAGCCAGGTATGGTGGTGCGCACCTGTTGTCCCAGTTACTCGGGAGGCTGAGGCAGAAGAATCACTTGAACCTGGGAGGCAGAGGTGCAGTGAGCCAAGATCACGCCATTGCACTCCAGCCTGGGTGACAAGGTGAGACTCTGTCTCAAACAACAACAACAAAAAATAGTGATTTCAAAAACACTTTAAATACAAAAAATATTACCAATAATATGAAAAAACTAAGATTATAGTCTAAATTCTCTAACTCCTATAACTGTGCTACTTTGACTACTCCATGGGGCTGATTATCCTTATTGGACATGTTTTTATATTTATAAAGAAATGTATTTTGGACAACGCATTATTTTCTTTTGTTTGAGACAGAGTTCTGCTCTGTCATCCAGGCTGGAGTGCATTGGCATGATCTCAGCTGACTGCAACCTCTGCCTACTGGGTTCAAGCGATTCTACTGCCTCAGCCTCGCAAGTAGACAGGATTACAGGCTCATGCCACCACACCTAGCTAAATTTTGTTTTTTTGGTAGAAACGGGTTTTTGCCATGTTGGCCAGGCAGGTCTCAAACTCCTGGCTTCAAGTGATCCGACTGCCTCAGACTCTCAAATTTCTCAGATTACAGGCATGAGCCAGCGTGCCTGGTTGACAATTGATTTTTTATCATATTTTTTCCCCTGAAAGCCAGGTGCTGTTGATCTTATATTACCCAATATTCTTTCAAAAATATAAGTACAGTAAATTCTTTATATGTTCTTTAGTCTTGAATAGGAAACAAAATTATACATGGTACCACATGTGCTACACTTTTCTGCTCAGGTAGCAAATCAAGAGTCAGTGATTATAATTAAGTACAAAAGAGATGGCAATAGTTCAAATGGAACACTGACAATCTTCTTAATATATCTGCCAACCTACTTGCATTAATGTAGAATAAGATTATGTACTTATCTTGAGCTTAAATCACAAAAAGCACATTCAAATCATTCTAAAGACAATAATTACACGCACAGCACTTGAGTTACACAAGAACTTTCCTCCTCTCATTCAGAAAATTGTTACCAATTGCCACTTTTGCTTTTATATCTCTCTAACTCATTACACTTTGTGAAGCTGCAATTGACAGTTAAAATAGATTTCAGTAGTATTAGCTCTAATTTCAGTAGATTAAATGCTGACGGTAAGAGCGTGGAATATTCTGATTAGGTATACTTACAAGACTCTTTTACAAGATGGAATGTAGGAACTTAAAAACTAGAGACTAAAATATGTTTACTTTTATATCTTTAGTGTCAAATAGTGGATCATGATTCTAAGGTGAAATGGATTATATTGGTGCTTAACAAACAAACTAAAAACTTTCTTGGTTATTTTTGTTTTCATTTGAAAAATTAGCTCCAGCAATTGAACAAAATCTATGAAATGAGTTAGATTGTATTTTTTCTTGAAAGTCAGGGCTCAGTGGAGAATACAGATGCACTTACAAAAATCTATTTACTTAAGGACTCCAGTAACTGGCAATGACTAGAGAAGTGGCAAGGAAATGTCTACCAAGACAAAGCACATATATATCCACAGAATATCAAGTACTCTATTGAATATGGTGTTGGGCAGAGAATGATTCCCGTGGAATATGGGGTTAGAAAAGAATGAATAGAATTGATTTGCAGTTGATTTAATGGTGAAGCTCTTCATCTCTGAGGACAGGGTATCTGACTGTTTAATCATAGCCAAATAAAGGGGAATAGGCAATGTAAGGTCCTGATTACAGTCTAAAATTCTCTTGGTGATCCCAGGTTCAATTTCCATGCTGATGGGTTTATACCTGGAATAATCAGTCAGCCAGCCTGGCATGGCTAAAGGCCAGAGGGGCACACAACCCCCAGGTCTCTGTGGCAGTCATGGGAATATGCCACGGAGTTTGCGTTTAAAGGGAGGAACTGCTGGGAGAATTGTGATAACCCGGAATTCTCCAACGGCTGCACCTTCAAAGTGTTCTGCAGAGTTTACACTGTCCTCACATATATGCTGGGCTGCTCCCAGCCAATGACTAAGCAAGCAGGGAAATTGGAGCTGGACCATTCCTGACAAATGAAGGACTTAGTCAATGGGCAGTCTTTGTTTTGAGGTTCCTCATTGCCTAGTTGAAATTCTCTGATAACTGCACTCTAATCAGAGGCTCTTTCTATGCAGCCCTCATTTCTCCTCTCTCTACTTTCAAAGGGCTCAACTTTGCATTGTGGTCTGAAGTCTCCACACCCACCTCTGCTTTCTACCCTTTGTTCACAGGCATTTCCTCCAACAACTGTCCTATGTATCTTGTTCCTTCTTGATAACTGCTTTTTGGAAGACTGGAAGCCACACACACACACATACACACTCTAAATAGAATTACAGGCATACCTCAGATCCTCAGATATATTACAAGTTTGTTTCCATGCCACCACAATAAAACAACTATCACAGTAAAGTGAGTCATACAAAGTTTATGGTTTCGTAGTACATATAAAAGTCATATTTACAATATGCAGTAGTCTGTTAAGTGTGTAATAGCATTATGTCTACAAAACAATGTGTATATATCTTAATTTTAAAATACTTTATTTCTTAAAAAGTGCTGAAAATCACCAGAGCCTTCAGTGATTTATATTTTTGCTGGTGGAAGGTATTGCCTCATTGTTGATGGCTGGTGACTGATCTGGGTGGTGGTTGCTGAAGCTTGGAGGAATGAGCCAATTTATTTACATAAAACAACAATAAAGTTTGCTGTGTCAATTTACTCTTCCTTTCCTAAAGGCTTCTCTGTAGCATGTGATATGCTATTTGATAGCATTTTAACCACAGTAGAATTTGTTTCAAAATTGGATTCAATCCTTTCCAACTCTCCTGGTGCTTTATCAACTAAGTTTATGTAACATTCTAAATATTTTGTTGTCATTTCAACAGTGTTTACAGGATCTCTACCAGAAATAGTTTCCATCTCATGAAACCACTTTCTTGGCTCATCTGTAAGAAGCAACTTCTCACCCATTCAAATCTGATCCATGAGATTGCAACAGTTCAGTCACATCTTCAGGTTTCACTTCTAATTCTATTTCTCTTGCTACTTTCACTATTTCTGTAATCACTAATGTAAATGACAGTTTGGTGAGTGCAGCAAACTACCATGGCACGTGTATGCCTATGTAGCAAACCTGCATATTATGCACATATATCCCAGAACTTAAAGTATATAAAAGAATTTTTTTTACTTTAAAGAAGTTATATGTGTATGTGTGTGTGTGTGTGTATATATATATATGTATGTGTGTGTGTATATATATATTCCCAGTAGACTTTTTTTGTTTTTTTGAGATGGAGTTCACTCTTGTCACCCAGCCTGGAGTGCAGTGGTGTGATCTTGGCTCACTGTGACCTCTGCCTCTACCGGTAGACTTTTTGTAATATAGAGGAACAATAAATTTCAGTATAAATGTAAGCAAATGTCAATGAATTTTGAAAAATAAAGTCATACCCATTTATTCATCAATATGTACTGAGTATTGGATCAGGCTCTAGAGATACGATAAGACAAAGATGATCAAAACTTGTTCTCAAATTACATAGTCTTCTGGAGGACACAAATAAATAAATATTATACATCTAGAAATCTGTGCTAAATTAGGAGAAGTACCAAGTTTTATAAGTTGAATAAGTTGAATCGTGTTTCCCTCAAAATTTATATGTTGAAGTCCTAAGCTCCAGTGCCTCAGACTATAACTATATTTGGAAATAGGGTCTTAAAAGAGGTAAATAAGTTAAAATGAGGTCATTAAAATGAAACATAATCCAATATGACCGGGAAATTTGAACACAAATTTGAACACATATTAGTACAAAGGGAAGAACATGTAAAGGCCTAGGCAGAAGCCAAAAAGAGCAGCCTTGGGAAAAAAAAGCAACCCTTTCAACTCCTTATCTCAGAGTTCTAGCTTCCAGACTGTGAGAAAATAAATATTTGTTTTTTAAGCCACCTAGACTGAGGTACTTTTTCTATGGCAACCCTGAGAAAACTAGAAAAGGTATCTAACACACATATGGATGAGCTGGAATGGTCTTTCTGGTATAGTGACAAATTCTGTGTAGAGAAAAAAGAAATGCTTGAAAGACCAGAGTCCAAGGAAAAAAATGATGGCATTGAGGGTATAAAATGTGTAACTTGTTTGAAATGAAAAGTATAACTTGTTATTGACAAAAGTTGAAGCTGGAGAAGTAAGCAGCTCCAAATTCCAGAGCCTCATATAGTATGGTAAGGACCAATAAAGTCAAGAAGAAGCCATTCAGGGCTATCAAGAAGTTATATGTTCAGATTTACTTTTTACTTTTAACATATTGTTGCTGTAGTCTGAAAATTGATTGAGAGCTCCATATTGGGAAATATGAATAAATCCTGAAAAGGATTTTCTGTTGGAAAATCAATAACTACCCTGAACAATATGTAGTAAACATATTTTAAATCCATAGCTTAGTGGAACTGGGAATGAATGTGCAAAATCTTAAATATCCAAAATAACAAAAACAAGCTTTAAAAAATCCAGGTATCTGATGTGTATGAAAGACACATAAATAATAAATGAAACAAAATAAATTAGAGGCTTATTAAAGCGAATACTAAGAAATTTTCGGTACTTATGAATTAGGTACCTACAAATAACAGAAAAATAATGCATAACAAGTTGTACAATATGCTGGGTAGATATGCTGAGTTTGTATGTATCAAATAAAATAGTTTTGGTATATGTAAATCAAAAATGAACTGAACTACAAGGAAAAATGGAAAAATCCATAATAATTGCAGAATAACTTAGTATTTCTAGTCCAATAATTAATAGATCAATGGAACAAAAATGCTAAGTGTTCGAAAAATTCATTGACATAATTAAGTCACTAAAGCAATAAACAAGTCATTTATGTACAAAAGTCTGTATCCAGTACTAACAAGTTACATTGTTTTAAAGCCCACAAATTGTTCAGGCACAATGGCTCACACCTATAATCCCAGCACTTTGGGAGGCCAAGACAGTGAATAACTTGAGGTCAAAAGTTTGAGACCAGCCTGGCCAATATGGGGAAACCCCTTCTCTACTAAAAATACAAAAATTAGTCATGTGTGGTGGTGGGTGCCTGTAGTCTCAGCTACCCAGGAGGGCAAGGCAAGAGAATTGGTTGAACTCCGGAAGTGGAGGTTGCAGTGAGCCCAGATCACACAACTGCATTCCAGCCTGCATAACAGAGTGAGACTTTGTCTCAATAAATAAATAAATAAATAAATAAATAAATAAATAAATAAATAATAAAAATAAAATAAAGCCCACAGGGAACATGAGTAATTTGATAATATATTAGGTTGCAACTAAATTTCAACAAACTTCAAAAAAACACAATATAATACTGATATTTTTTTTTATTTTCAGTGAAATTTAGAATCAATAAAAATATTAGTTTAAAGGTTGAGTAAAAATTAGAAAATGCACATGTAAGTAATTCAAAGGTCAAAGAAAATATAATAAATATACACAAGTGAACAATATTGAAAACACTGCTAGTATAAGAAATGACACAAAGCTTAAGCAATGCTTAGAGGATAATAAATCAAATGTCTTTGCTTGTATGGGCAAACCAGAAGAATTAGTAAATATCGAGCTAAGCATCTAATGTATGAAATTAGAAAATGAATACAACTAAATAGAGAAAGGTAAAAATAATTGAATTGTAGTTATAATGATTAACTGTACATTGTTAAAAGATAGAGAAAAAAAGCAGAACAAGTTGATTCTTTGAAAAAAATATACACGGATTTTGTGCAAGATTCATTGAGATAAAAGAGCAAAGTGGTTGGAAGATACATATTAGTCTAGATACAACAGATATTAAAACTAATAAAAGAATACTATAAAAAACTTTATGCTAAAATATTGTAAATTTTGCAAAAATAATTGGAAGCGCATTGTATGCAAGCTACTTTAAAATAACAGCATTTGTCAATTATCATTAAGAAATTAATTTCGCTGTTAAAAATCTTGCCATTTGCCAAGAGTGGTTGCTTATGCCTATGATCCCAGCACTTTGGAAGGCTAAGGCAAAAGAATCACTTGAGGCTAGTAGTTTGAAACCAGCATATGCAACATAGTGAGACATTGTCTCTGCAAAATATTAGCTTAGCTTGGTAGTACATACCTGTGGTCCCAGCTACTCCAGGCTGAGGCAGAAGGACTTCCTAAGCCAAGGAGTTTGAGGCTGCAGTGAGCTGTGATCACTTCATTGCAGTCCAGCGTAGGTTACAGATTGAGACCCTGTGTCTAAAACAAAACAAAAACACCACAATGAAACCACCAGTCTGTGTTTTATGATTTAGATCTACCAAATACTTCATCTATATGTACATCTAATTTTATATAAATAGAAAGTTTCTGGTGAAGTTAGTTATATACTTGCCACACAGTCAAACATACCTACTCGTAGGTATTTACACAAGAGATAGGAAAACATATAGTCATATAAAATATTTTACTCAGATCTTCATAGCACCTTTATAATAGTTGAAAACTGGAAACAACCCAAACATTCATCAATTGATAAATGGACGAAGAGATTGTAGAATAATCATGCAAGGACGTACTACTCAACAATGTAACATAAGTGCTGATACATTCAACATCACAGATGTTTGTCAAAAACATTTTGTGAAGTAAAAAAGCAGAAAATCTACATACTGTATGACACTCTCTGGGTAACATTTTAGAAGACACAAAACACATTATGCTACAGACAAATTAGTAATTGTCAGGGGCTGAGTACTGAGGGGGGAACTGACCAACAAAGAGCATGAAGGAATTTTTGATTGACGGCTTTTTTTAACATCATGCTTGTTGTGGCCATTATATTCTCTATACATTTGTCAAAATTGATCTAATTGTACATGTAAAATTACTGAAAATTTTGTATGTAAATCACTCCTCAAAAGGTTGACATTTTTTTTTAAAATGTCAATTTTTGGCATGAAACTTTTATCTGATCCATTACTTTATGCTTAAACTGAAGAAAATTTCACTGTTTTATTTCACTATTAAGTTCTTTGAGACCTTAATAAACATTAAGATTTTTAATGAGAGTCCTATAAACTTGAGAACAAAACTTGCATATTAAAGTACATAGAATTATGTATATGTGTAATGGAGATAATATGTAACAGTATTAAAGATTCCAACAGCTGCTATGAAATTAAATGTTGCAAATGGGTGATTTTTGTAAAAGGATGCATGAAGAACCATGGTAATCACCAGCCAAAAGTTTTAAATTAAAAAGATTTGTTCATGAAAGAAAATGTATTTTAAAGAAAACTAAGGGTACCTGCATGTGCTGCCCAGAGGCCTGAGATCTGACTTGTATAGAGCCTACTGCTGCCGCTGCTGGTATCCACATATGCTAGTCAGGGACTTGAGAACTAGCTTGCCCAGTGCCTCTGTCACCAACAAAACTGCCCCACAGCCTCTATAAGCAATTACAACGTAAGCCACTGAGGAACATGCAGACACCCTGACACTGAGTATAGCCAACTAAATCATATGGAGACTACACTACGATGCCCATTCAGAACAAAAACCCAAAACACCGTACCGAACTGACACTGTAGATAAATCTAAAGTAAAAAGTCTTCCTCTATGAATGTTATTTAATTAAATTGGAACAAGTGACTGTTACACCAGATGTGCAGACATCAAGGTAGAGACATAAGAAACATGAAAAAGCAAATAAACATAGTTTCTAAAGGAACAAAATAATTCTCTAGTAACAGATGCCACAAAAAAGGAAATCTGTAAAAGGCCTGAAAAATAGAAAATAATGATCTGAAGAAAACTAAGCTAGACATGAGAGAATACAGGTAGACAATAAAAACGAATCGGGAAACCAATTCATAATCTGAATAAGAAATAAAACAGAGATACATATTTTAAAAAGAACCAAACAGAAATCTTAGATTAAAAAATGCAGTGAAAGAAATAAAAAACATAATCAAGAGCTTTAACAATAGACTAGATAAAGCAGAAGAAAGAATTTCTGAACTTGAATAAAGGTCTCTTGAAATAATCCAGTCAAACAAAAAAATGAATAAAGAAAGTCTATGTGAGATATGGTGCACCATTAAGTGAACAAATCTTTCCATTTTGAAAGTTACAATGGTGAAGAGAGGAGAAATGCCATGCAAAATATATTGAATAAAGTAACAGTTGAAAACTTCCCAAGTCTTGGGAAAGCTATAGACATCCCGACACTCAAAGATTCACAAATAGATTAAACCATGAAAGTCATATTAAAGGCACATTATAGTTAAACTTTCAAAAGTAGAAATCAAAGAGAGAACTATCGAAACTGCAAGAGTAAAATGTCAGGTTACATATACGGGAACACCCATCAGATTATCAGTAGAATTCTGAGCAGAAAAATTCCATGGCAGGAAAGAATGAGATGAGATATTTAAAGTGCCAAAAGAAGAAAACAAAACAAAACAATGCCGAAATGTGTTAAGACTTTGGAGGACTGTTGGGAAGGCTTAATTGGTTTTGAAATGTGAGTACATGAGATTTGGGAGGGGCCAGAGCAGAATGATATGGTTTGGCTGTGTCCCCACCCAAATCTCATCTTGAAATTCTATGTGTTGTGGGAGGGACCTGGTGGGAGGTAACTGAATCATGGGGACAGGTCTTTCCTGTGCTGTTCTCATGATAGCAAATAAGTCTCATGAGATGTGATGGTATTTTAAGGGGGTGTTTCCCTGCACAAGCTCTCTCTTTGCCTGCCGCCATCACTTAGGATGTAATTTGTGCCTCCTTGCCTTGCACCATCATTGTGAGGCCTCTCCAGCCATGTGGAACTGTAAGTCCATCAAAACTCTTTTTCTGTAAAGTGCCCAGCCTTGGGCATGTCTTTATCAGCAGTGTGAAAATAGACTAATAAACTGGCCAAATATAGCACACCAAGATTGAACCAAGAAGACATAGAAAACCTGAACAGTTTGATATCTAGTAATGAGATTGAATAATGTCTTACAACAAAAAAAAAAGAACAAGACCAGATGGTTTTACTGCTAAATTTTACCAAACTTATAGGGAAGAACTAACATAAATTCTTTCCAAAATACCTTAAAATGTTAAATAGAATAGAATTCTTTATAATTTATTTCCTAAGACCAGCATTGCCCTGCTGCCAAAGCCAGATAGACACAACAGCAATAGTAAAAATCTTTAGGTGGCTGGGCATGGTGGCTCACACATGTAATCCCAGCACTTTGGGAGGCTGAGGAGGGTGGATCACCTGAGGTCAGGAGTTTGAGACCAGCCTGACCAACATGGAGAAACCCCATCTCTACTAAAAATACAAAATCAGTCAGGCATTTTGGTGCATGCCTGTAATCCCAGCTATTGAGGGGGCTGAGGCAGGAGAGTTGCTTGAACCAGGGAGGTGGAGTTGATGTTGAGCTGAGATCATGCCACTGCACTCCAGCCTGGGCAACAAGAGTGAAACTCCTTCTCAAAAAAAAAAAAAAAAAAAAAAAATCTTTAGGCCAATATTTCCAATAAATATAGATACAAAAATCCTCAACAAAGTGCTAGCTAACTGAATCCAACAGCATATCAAAACTATAATAACTCATAGTAAAATGGAATCAATCCCAAGCATGCAAGAATAGTTTAAAATACACAAGCAAATAAATGTGATACATCACATCAAAAGAATAACTGACAGAAAGCATATAGTCATCTCAATAGATGCAGAAAAATCATTTAATAAAATGCAACATCCCTTCATGATAAAAATTCTAAATGACTTAAGTATTGAAGGAACATACCTCAACACAATAAAGACCATATATGACAAACCCACAGCTAACATCATACTGAAAAGGGAATAGCTGAAAGTTTATCCTATTAGAACTAAAACAAGAGAGCAACGCCCACTTCCCTGCTGCCATCCAACATAGTACTGAGTCTTAGCCAGAGCAATTTGGCAAAAGTGAGAAATAAAGGGCATCTAAATTGGAAAAATAGGAAGTCAAACTGTCTCTTTTTGCTGATGATATGATCTTATATATAGAGAAACCTAAAGCATTCACTAAATAACTCCTAGAACTGGTAAATGAATTAAGTAAAGTTACAGGATGCAAAACAAACATAAAATAATTAGTAGTATTTATATACACCAATAACAAACTAACTGAAAAAAAATCAAGAAACTAATCCCATTTACAATACCTACCACAAATAAAAACTTAGAAATAAATTTAACCAAGGGGAGGAAAGATCTCTAAAATGATAACCACAAAGCACTGATGAAATAAATTGAAGATATAAACAAATGGAAAGACATCCCATGCTTATAGATTGAAATAATTAATATCCTCAAAATGACCATACTATTCAAAGCAATCTACAGATTCAATGCAGTCTTTATTAAAAAGTCAACGACATTTTTCACAGAAATAGAAAAAACAATCCTAAAATTTGTATGGAACGACAGTAACAATAAAAAAAAACCACTTAGCCAAAGTAATACTGATGAAAAAGAACAAGGCTGGAGGCATCACATGATCTGATTTTAAACTACATTATGAAGCTATAGTAGCTAAAAGAGGATAATATTGGTATAAAAACAGATATACAGATGAATGAAACAGGTTAGAAAACCCAGAAATAAATCCATGTCTTTAGAGACAACTGATTTTTAACAAAGGACTGGAAATCTATACGCAAAGTAAATAAACAGACCCCTATCTCCCACCATATAAAAAATCAACCAAAATGTATTAGGCTTAAATTTGAGGCTCAAACTATAAAACCGCTAGAGGAAAACATAGGGAAAATGCTTCGGCACATTGGTCTAGGCAAATATTTTATGAATAAGACTTCAAAAGCACAGACAATCAAGCCAAAAATAGACAAATGAAATTGTAAACAAACTAATAATTGTCTGCACTGCAAATGAAACATAATAGAGTTGAGACAATTAGTATAATGGGAGAAAATATTTGCAAATACATCTGACAAGGGACTAATATGCAGAATATGGAAGAAATTCAAATAACTCAAATGTAAAACACCAATTAAAAAGTGGGCAAAGCACCTGAACAGACGTATCTCAAAGAAAGATATTGGAATAGCCAACGAGTATATGAAAAAAGTTCAGCATCACTAATAATCAAATTAATGTACATCAAAACTACAAGGAGATACCATTTTTACCCTAATTTAATTACTATTATCAAAAATACAACATAACATCTGCTGGTAGGGATGTGGGGAAAAGGGAATTATTTTACGTTGTTGATGGTAATGTAGATTAAATATTCATCAACTGATAAATAAAGAAAATGTGGGATATACACAAAATGGATTACTATTTAGCCATGAAAAAGAATGCAATCCCGTCATTCACAGCAACATGGGTGAGCCTGGAGGACACTAACTTAAGTGAAATAAGTCAGGCACAGGAAGATAAGCACCTTATGTTCTCAGTGATATGTGAGATCTTTATTATTATTATTATTACTGTTAGTTTTCTTTTTTATAAAACATTGAACTCATGGAAGTACACAGTGGAACTGTGATTATTAGATTATATTTTAGGAATAGTAGAGAATTTAAAAATATATTATCAACACGTCTGACTTATAAAAGAATCTCAATTTTAAGAATTACTCTTCCTATTCTTTTAACATATATAGCATCCTTAAAGTTTAATCATCTGATAAAATAATTCAGCTTATAAAATACTTTAGAGATTAAAGATTGAGTTAGTGGTTTAGAAGATCAATTTATGAAATTTTACGATTGTTTAAACTCCTGTATTGTAGAAATTTCTCCATCAAATAATTGTACAATTTTTATATGACTTATTATAATGGTTTATACCTGACAAAATTAGGTTGAAAATCAACAATATAATAATGACATGACCCTTTTTCATATTTGTATTGAGCACTTTTGAACACTTAAACTAATCTACAGCACACATTCATTCAGCAAGTACTTCATTATTAAGGGTGTTAAGATTCTCTGAGCACTTGATATACATAAAATTTCATAAGACAAATATAAATACAATAAGATAAAGAATAAAACTGCTTCAAATAATAAGTAGTAATAAGAAAATAAAACTGAATGATGTATTACTGCTTCAATGTGGGTCACTTTAAGGAGGTGACAGTTGAGTTTAGGAGCTATATTATAATTAAAAGCTTAGTAGACCAAGCATTGGAGCATTTGGAAAAATATTCAAGACAGGGATGTAAATGGTTGCTGTAAGACAACATGTCTGGAAGGGAGCCTCTACAGCAGAGATTAAAAAAGGAAAAAATGAATAAAGTTAAAAGAGGTAACAATAAGAAATAAACCACTATTGAGGAATGACTAAATTTTGAACAAGAAAAGTATATTACTAAATATATATATGTGTGTATGTGTATATATACACACATATATACACACACACATAAATATACATAAATACACACACATATATACACAGTGTGTGTGTGTGTATACACACACATAAAGATATATACACACACTCACATATGGTTTATCCCCTCAAAAAACTTCATAAAAGATAAAGTTTTCAGTGCATAGTCTAGGGGTCGATATATGATATATCTATGTAGATGTGGATATATAGATAATGAAATAATGTGTAATAATCATATATATATGATTAATGCTATTAAGAGGGGAAATACTGGGTTTAAACTTTATACATTTATATATACCTATTTTTTATTATAAATTTATTTGACATTTGTTGACAAATTTTTCTATACTCTTATGAAATGATGCCCAGAATTGTACTGTGTCATGAGTTAGTCTTTCATTTTCAAAAGTCAACGATCATATTTCCAATTGTAAAGACTGTATGAACTCATCATTTATTTAATTTGTAATATATTACATACCACGTTACTGCGTATTCAGAAACTATCAGCATGCTTTGGTTCAATACTAAATAAATAGTATAATATTATCATTCATTTATTTGGTAAGGAAAATATTAGAACATAACTTTGATTTAGCTCAAAATATAAAGGTACTGAAGGTTTTTTTTTTTTTTTTTTGAAACGCAGTTTTGCTCTTGTTCCCAGGCTGGAGTGCAATGGCGCGATCTCGGCCCACTGCAACCTCTGCTACCCGGGTTCAAGAGATTCTCCTGCCTCAGCATCCAGAGTAGCTGGGATTACGGGGGCCCACCACCACGCCTGGCTATTTATTTATTTATTTATGTTTTATTTTTACTTTATTTTTTTTTGAGACGGAGCCTCGCTCTGTCACCAGGCTGGAGTGCAGTGGCAAGATCTCGGCTCTCTGCAACCTCTGCCTCCCAGGTTCAAGCGGTCCTGCCTCAGCCTCCAGAGTAGCTGGGACTGCAGGCGCGCGCCACCACGCCCAGCTAATTTTTGTATTTTTAGTAGAGATGGGGCTTCACCATGTTGGCCAGGCTGGTCTCGAACTCCAGACCTCAGGTGATCCACCTGCTTCAGTCTCCCGAAGTGTCTGAATTACAGGCGTGAGCCTCCGCACCCGGCAGGGTTTTGAAGAGACTTATAAACAGAATCAAATGGTCACTGGAATTTAAAGTCATTGTAGACAAAAATTTTGAGTCAATATGAAAAGAAATTGATAAATATCAATTATTTGAAAATAAGGTTGGGAGAAATTTTGTGTACAGCTGAAAAGTCTCATTTTGACAAATTTAAATATATTAATGTTTCTATAAAATAAAAAATTAGACTTTTTCAGTAATCAGTGCTGCATTTAGACAACATAACAAAATGGCCTAAGCTGAAAGGCATTTAGGAAATAACTGTAAGTGATGTAGACTATACTCACTCGGGTCCCTTGTGTACTTTGCATGCCTAATTACATTTCTATATGACTGGGTCACATACTTTATAAAAATATAAACATTGTAGATCAGCAATTACTTTAATAAAAATTTGTTTTCATAATTTTTATAAATGAAAAACTTATCTAAGCAATGCCGTCTGAAGAAAACACACTCCTTGTAGATATATAGCATATTATGTTTAAGTTATTTTATAGTAAGCACACATTTTCACATTTGTGTATTGTTTCTATGTTTCCTGTTTTGTAAGTTAAGCTGAAATTTTCAAAAATAGTATATACAAGATAAAAATAGTTGCTACTTATTGTGTGCTTGTGTAAGGAGTCAGGGACTGAGCTACTAATGTGTTAAATGAATAGCCACAGTTACTTTTCACCACAATTCTCCGAAGTGAGTTCTAAAAACCCGATTTTCTATAGAAAAACGGAAGCTCAGAGCTGATAAGTTACATAACTATCACTATTCTGGATTCTGGCTCTCTGGTTTTAGAATTACCATATAACATATTCCATTAGATTTTACTGCATATATATGTACCAACTGGTTAATTCCTTAATTTTATATTTTCTGTTTGTTTGTTTGTTTACTTATTATCCTATGACTTGTGAAAAATAAAGTAAAAGTCAATGGATCTCATCTCCTATATATTTTTTTGCCTTTTCTTTAAAGTTTTCTTGGACTGGTATATATTGCCAATCACCTAAAACCTAATGATTTTGGTAAATTCAGCAGAGAAAAATGTCAACTTGGATTTTAAATTAGATGAATCATCAAATTCGGGGTTCATGCACTGAACACACTTTCTTAGAAATGGTTAATGTATATGGAAAAGAGGTGTTTGAAGTAACATAGTCTATCAAGTCAAAATTCCTTATATAAAAATGCATTTGTTGGTTACTATTATATAGTGTTTCAAATATAACCACAAATGTTTTAAAAATAAATATTAACTTCTATCAGAAACATCATCATACAGAGACATTACCACATGAAAAGATTGAAACAGTGTAGGAAATTACCCTAAAAATACTATTATTTTATAAGGTTATTCCTGATTAGATGTTGAATTTATCATGTAAAAACCAAACGTTTGTTCAAAGAGTGTGTAATCACTAGAAATTGAAGAGCTATATATAGTTATTATAAAGCAGGGACAAATCTGAATTTGACGTTGAAAATTGCATATCGTTACTGTATCAGTCAGGGTTACAATAAGAAGCAAAAGGTTTCGTTGGGTTTAAAGAGAATCCAATAAAGGTGGGATTTTCAGTGCCATGGGCAGAGTTAGGAGAATCTACAAGCAATGGTGAAGTGCTCTGGATTCACAACAGTCCAGGTCATTATCATTTTCAGGCCTCAAGAGGACAGGGAAGGGAATGCTTACTGGATTCCAGGGAGAACTGTAGCTATGGGTGAGGGTTTCTCCTATAGAAGCTGTGCCTAAGATGAAGAAAGCAAGCAATTGCCAAGCTACAAAACCACAGGAAAGAAGCAAGAGGAAGTAGTAGCCCACTCCTCCACCTACTTTTCCCACTGCCTTCTTAACTGTAGCAGTGTTTCCTGTTGACTAAACACACCTGGAAGTCAGAGGGCAGCAGAGCTCGTATGACACTACAATCTTGTGAATCCTGCATGGCAAGATTCAGGGTAAAGAAGGGAAGAGAATAAATAAGACAAGGACAAATAATCAAGCCATTTTTTGCGGTCAGAGAGGACCAAAACGTTATTCCCAACCTAGGGGTTGGGAGTCATAAGATCACAAGCATAGACATAGAAAATTGTTGTGATTCATCCAGGGAATGTGAGTAGCTGAGACAGAGATTGTAGAGACTATAAAACAGAATGCAGAATACAGGGGTATAGTGGGATGGTAAAGAGGAACTTGAGTGTCATCAGAAATTACCCATCATTATGAACTAAGCACACACACTTGATTCAAAATACTCAGTGTGAAATGTAGGTAAGTACAGGTTATGGTTGACTTGCCTGTGCATTCCTATCCACTTTGGTTTTCTATCTGTCTTTTTTTCTTTTAATACTCTCAATCACAATGCTTTCTGCTCCTGGCCAGGTGTTGTTACTCTTCAACTTTGGTTATAACAGTCATTTTTCTCCTCTTTCTGCTTTTTAGGTCTCTAGCCTGAGATGATTTTTCTGAGCTTCAATTGCACTCATAGTGAGAATCACACAATTTAGTACTGGTTGATTTCTCACTATGCTTAATGTTCATCTCACTTTATTTCCAGATTGAAAGGAAAGACATAATTTTCCTCTTATGTTTTTATGTGCCCTTTACTAATAGCACAAACCAGAATTCAAGCAGCATGATATAGTTAACTATATATTGTTAGAAAATTATATATATTTAAATTAATTTTGCTCTTGATTTAAAGTAACCAAGGGAATAATCTGATGCTAAACTAGATTGTGCAGTTTTATCAATCAGAGTTCTGGCAAGGAACATATTTCAACTCAACACAGGGTTTGCTGAGGACAGCAGAGATTAGGAATTTCAGGAAGTGATTACCATAACTAGGCATAAAGTGGCAAGAGAAGAATTCATGTAAGGGCTGAAGGCTCAAGAGATAAGAAGGCCTACAAGCAATCCTCTAGGCTGTGAACTGAAACAACAACTCTAAGAATCGAAGTGTCAGAGGTATCCAAACCAGAGGGACTTCATCTTGAATAAAAGCCAAATAGAGCAAAATCTGCTGGGTTACATTCTCAAGGAAGTTAAACACTTTCAGGCACAATATGTTTATGGCTGAGGGGAAGAGTTAATGACACTTAACTAAATAAGACCCAGAACTTAAGAAAATGTTCTGATGTCTTAAGAACAAAAAGCACTCTTAGTTTAAGAACAGTTTTTGCTCTAAAGATAATAGTATGTCCATAAATTCTTGCTGAAATCAATAGTTAGGAGAATGATACTAATAGCCTGTCATAGGCTGATCACAAGCCTTTGTAATAATGCATATAAGACCATTATTCATAGTTCTGTTACCCTATATAAGCAAGCATTGTATTTGAAGTGAGCTCGTTCTTCTTCTTGCTTCCCGAGGACTCCCTGTAATAGTGTACTACTCTGCAATAGAGGAGTCTTTAATAAACCTGCCTCTTTCACTGTGCTTTGTGACTTATCTTCAATTATTTCCTTCATGATATCAAAGAACTCACTCTTGGGATCTGGGATGAGACCACTTTCCAGTAAAGAAGTGCCTGAGACTAGGACACAGAAAAGAAATAGCCCAAAAACTCTTTCCTTCTACCCACATATCTCCTGATTGTGTCTCCCATTGGTTGAACCCAAACAGAAATCAGGGGAAAGAGACCCGTGGGGATGCAGACCCCAGGAGTTTAGCCTATAGGACACAGGGCAGAGCAAAAAAAAAAAAAAAAAAAAAAAAAGGACAGAGGGAAGTAGTCCAATGCAGAGTAACTAGCACTGTGGGAACTCACAACCAACTTATTTTGTAGAATCAGAAACAGTTTCTACTGTCTTTTCTTTCCTGAAAGACACTCACAACTGCAAAGTGATTACAACTCTTTTCCCTAGAAAATCAGTTACAGGTAAAATCTACTTTCAACAAGTCTAGGCTTTTGTTTTACAGTAACATCTTCACAAAGGAAACACTATGACTTCTACAGATGGAATATCTTAAGGAATAAGCTAAATCTGGACAGGTTCAGATAAGAGCTAATGTGTATTTTGCACTTTAGTTTAGTTTGAAAGGGATGTTAACCATGAGTGGTTGACCACTAACATAACTTTTGAAAAGAAATAGTCCAGCTGAGGCACAGCCACATCTGGTAGCACTCTTTCTAGCCATAGTCAACTGGATGATGAATGAAGAGCTGATGTAAAACCTGCAAATCATAAGCTGACAAATGATTTATGCCCTAAGCCCTAGTAGAAAATGATGAGCTGAGATAAATAAATCTGAAGTGTGTAATTAAGTCATAATTAAGCCAAAAAAAGGTAAACACCTTAAATGAAACTCATGTACCCTTGCCTACTGCAATTTCTGCTCTTCCTGTGGTGCTTCTGTACTTCCATTCCTACTTACCTTATTCAATCATGTTTTTTTTTTTTTTTTAATTCTTCTAGATTTGAGCTTGTTCTAAATTCTAGGATTCCTGCAAACATGTGTGCTAACAATAAGCAGCCCATTACTCGACTTAGTAGAGAAGAGGGTCCTTGCAAACCAAGGAATTAAACCAAAAAAGAATCCAGAGAACCCACATTGAATATAAAGCAAGGGAAATGGTTGCCTAGTCAGGCATGGCAATTGTAAATGGCATGACCTGCTCCTGAAGCCATTTCCAGAAGAAGTATATTCAAACAAGCAAACCAACACCCAAACAAAACCATCTACACAATATCTTGTCCTTTAACTGCTGCTTATCCAATTCCTTTCGGTTTTTCCAGTCAGTGATTGCTCTAAGTTTCCACCCTCAATGGATTCCCTCAGAAAGGTACATTCGTGTCCATCAGTTCAGCATGTTGCAAGAACGATGAAAGATACACAACAGTGAAAAATATCTGTGAAATAGATTCAAAACATCCAAATGATCATTCAGAAACTTCTCTATGCTTTAGTTGGCTACATTTTCTGGCTAGTTATTTTGTGAAGGGAAAATTAAAGTTCTTTTCAGTCAGAACATCATTTCTGGTACAGTTCTCTTTTGAGAACATGAATTGAGTTCTTATCAATGAAGCATTTTGTCTTTATAACATGATGCATAAAATGACCGTTCCAGATATTGTTTTAGATCAGCATTTCCCGAAGTTCATTTTGCAGAACTTATTCCGAGAGATGTAATTAGTGCTGTGTGAAACAGGCAGCCTGTAAAGAAATTTTAGAAATTGCTGGGTCCTCCAAGTTGCTGATGTACACTGTAGATCTCTAAAAAGGGTAATATACCAAAATAATTTGGCCAAGAACTTATTTTTCCCCTGAGTATTTCTAGGGACTAATATTCTATATGTTATACACCTTTAAAAAGTCTATTCAAGTGGCTGTTGACTCAGTGTCTTCCTGAATATCATAATCAATTTCTGATATACAGAATAAGTAAAATAGAAAAAAATACATTTATTATAAGATTCTTGCTTTAAAAGAACTCATTTCTGTCTGGATATGTGATAGATATTTTTAATTTAAATCAGTATTTCTGTCTTCATGGTGGATTTTTTTACTATACAGTAGTATTTATTAATTATTAATGTCTCTAAATTTCCATTTGAGAGTGGATAGTTATACATTTCATATACCCACAGAGAAATACATATATGTGTGTATATACGTATGTGTGTATATATATTCTCTCTATATATTCAAATAATTACATGTTAAGATAGTTTAATGTTTTAGTGTTTAAAATAAACATTTTTTTCTCTTTTCATTAATTTAAATATTCATTTTGCTCAGACAATATAATTAATGTGGATAAATTTTTCAGATCCTGAATTCTCAGTTTCTTAGCAACCACTCAATGAAAGACTCTTTTGATATCCACTGAGATGTACATCAATAGCTTAAGGTTTATTAAAATAAAGAATAGAGAATGCATGATAAATGTTATTAAAATGTCTTTTACCAATGTAATGATTATAGCACAAGCAAATCTTTTGTTATAAAGGGATGGTACCTTTCCTGAAATTAATTTTTTTCTGATCCAGGGATGCTTCACTTTTGACTACGGCAAATACAAATGCTTTTGAAAAACATTTGCGATTTCTCCTATATCCTTTATAATTGCCTGTCTTTGCTATACTCAAAGAGTAAAAAACATAAATACCCAATCCTGAGGACCCAACTTCTTAGACTTTGCCTAACTTTACATTGAGGCACTAGTATAACACTAGATTAAAAATAGTTTGTTGGTTAAAATATTTAAAAATTATCAGAGTGGGGAGAAATGAATCACTTAGTTTCACTTAGGTCCCCCAAAGGTAAAGATAATTAATACACACTTTACAAAGGTGACAAAATGTGACTATGAATTTCCAAATATCAGAAAAATAGGAAGGGGAAAGTGGGAAAAAGCACCTAAGATATAGCTTCTTGATTTCATTTTAATGTGTGCTAGAATTTTACTGCTAACTAGTGAATGGTAAGTATATTTTCAATCTGGGCTGAGTTCACTGGCTTAGTGAGGCTGGTAACCTAATTTCTTTCTATATTTCCAGAAAATTTTAAGAAACATAGAAATGACTCTTCACATCACCAAATTGCCAATTCTAAGATAGCACTTGTTCTTCTGGTACTGTTGCTTAGACTAGGAATTGAGTAGTTGGTTATTACGTCCATCTGCTCATCCCCAAAGTGTCATCCTTGCATATGCAAAACCACAATGATGTTTCTAAAAAAGAAAAACCTTCATAGAACAGTATGTGGAAAATGACTATTTCTTCCAATACCCATTCTTCCCCCTATTTTTTTTTCTGAAATTCTATGTGGGTTAATACCACCTAGAATAGAGATTATATTTCCAGATAACCTTGTCACTTAATGTGGCCCTATAACAAAATTCTGACTAGTGACATATAAACAAAAGTTTGTTTCGGCAATGTCTAGGATAACTTCTGTGGAAAATATTTTGTGTGCATTCTTTGACCCTCTTCTACATTATTTCCTTCATCTTGTTCCCTAGAATACAATGCTTCCATCTTGAACCATGATGACAAGGGCCACACCTTACAGGTGGAGGAGTTTGGTTAATGAAGAACTTAGTGGGACAGTGCTGCCATGCTGATCCTGCCATAATGACCTGTAAGCTCTTGGGTAAGTGGAAATAAGTTTCTTAATCGCTTAAGCCACTGTAAATTTTGTTCTTTGTAATTTTTGAATTTAAGACTGATAATGATTTTATTAACTGGAATTAGAACTCTTTCCATTTTAGAATCTATAAGGTAGCCTGAACGGAAGTGCTTATAGTAACGTTATCAAAGACTCAGATTATGGAGGCTGGGTTGCTAGTTACTCTTGTTATGTTGTGGGAATTAACTTTTAACCAAGGGTTAGCTGTTGCAACATGTAAGCCAGACCGTTGCTGACCTAGGGGAAATGGGAGGATTATTTCAGAAAATGTTACTGCCTTCAACAAACTGAATGAAGAAGTGAACTCAGGCCGGAGGTATACAGGTAGCAAGCAATAGAGAAAGGGAGTTTTTGTGTGTTATTTGAAGCACTTTCTGCCTTGATCAGGGCTCTAAACAGATAGAAAGTCCTATAATTTGGAAACTTGAAGGACTGAAAAAACTAACTACTTTCTATCAAAAACTTGACCAGTTAGGAAGTGGCTTCAAAATGACAAACTTAATAAAAGAAATACTGATATCCTGCCCCACAAAGGCTGTAGGACTAATGATACAACTGGATCTTGTGTGATCTTTCCCATCCCATGACATTGTTTCAGACAACATCAAGGTAACCAGCACTGATTGAGAGCTTTAAGGGTGGATAAAGTTCTTTATATAAAAGATCACAAACTTCAGGCTTAAAAATGAGGTTTGAAAAAGATCTTCAGTTAAGGGAGCATGAATACAAAATTGTCTAGAAACGAATAAATAAGAGGTTTACAGAGTTATTAAATAGATTATATTGCTAGAGAAAACATGAGACAGACTGGAGTGCAAAGTCAGTAAATTTTCTACGTGAGAATAATCTAGGATTCACAAATCTTTTCTAATAGAAAGTGGGCTCCTAAATTTAGCCAGTCTCCAGAAAGATATACTTTCTGATGCCCACCATGGATCTGTCTGTGAATAATAAAGAATAACGAATGACCTCTCAGAGGACATGGAAGGTACTCAGATAACAATGGAAATGGAGATTCTTCACACAGAGTACAATCAGGGGATTGCAGGTAATAAAGGAATTTACACTTCTGCCAGAGGAGGGGTTGTTCATTATCCCTGACTAATGGAATTTTATTTTTGCTATGGCCCTGCAATTGCCATGTGCTTTTGCTATGGTTTTCTGCCTCTATTGCTTCCTTGTGTATGCTACTTGATGGAGAAAACTGTAGCACACAATGATGGATACTAGACTTTGAACTTGCTCTGAAGCTGGAGGATATTTTAGGGCTTTCACTCATGGGAAGAATGTGAAATTCTGTATGTGTGGGAAGAATGTGAAATTCTGTGTGTGTGGGAAAAAGAATACATTCAGATATTTAGGAGGGCAAAGAGATAGACAGGAGCAGTGAGTGTCAGCTGGCCTTCAATACTAAGCCTCCTCTTCCTTTTAGTAATATAATTTACAACTGGGCACATTTTTCAGCTTTGCTTTTTGTTTTAGATGTAGTTATGTAACTAAGTTTTAGTGATTGGGATGTAAGTAGATGAATTTCCACACCCTTAAGACTCAACTACAGTGTGTCCTTTTCTTAAATAATAAAGAGCTGAACTTAGTTTATGTGCAACATTGGATGAATTTAGACATGTACAAACATTCATGATACTATCATTATAATCAAGGTCATAGATACATGCAACATCTCCCAAAGTTTCCTTTTGTCTCAGTTTTTGGCATGTGTGTAGTAAGAACACTTAACATGAGATATATACTCAACTAAAATTGAAGTGTGTTCAATTTTTTTTTGAATCTGTATTTTTATCTGTAGGTCCTATGGGTACTATGTCATACGGCAGATCTCTAGAATTCATTTCTCCAGCATTAGCATAGCTAAAACTTATACCCATTGAACAACTCCCTATTTTCCTCACCTCTTCAACTCTTGGCAACCACTCTTTTAGCCTCTGCTGCTATGAATTTGACTACTTTAGATACCTGAGATAAGTGCACTATGCAGTATTTATCCTTCTATTACTGACTCATCTCACGTAACATAATGTCCTCCAGGTTCAACCCTGTTGTCACAAATGGCTAAATTACTTTCTTTTTGAAGACCAAATAAGAGATAGCTGTACTACCATGTTCATTACGCCATTGTTCACAATAGCCAAGTATGGAAACAACCCAAGTGTTCATAGAAAGATGAATGGATAAAGAAACTGTGGTATCTACATATAATGTAATATAATCCTTTGCTTTTTCCTCCTATCTTTTTCTCCTTTCTTGTTAAAAGGAAAATACGCTATACGGGGCTGAAATGTCCTCCTTGGAACATCAAATGATCTTAAAATGTAGGCCACACACATGACAACATAAGAGACACATAGATCCGTGACAATATTGCACGGCGTATCAGTCATATTTTGCACAAAGGAGAAGTAAACTTTAAGTGTTATTTAATTAGGAATATTTACATTTTCAACTAAAAGAAAACTCAAGTAACAGCACATTAATCATAAAGAGTTGAGTTTTTTCATATAACAAGAAGTCTTAGTAGGAGATGGTGTATTAGTCCATTCTCATGTTGCTATGAAGAAATAGCATTTATAAAGGGAAGCAGTTTAATTGATTCACAGTTCTGCATTGGTGGGGAGGCCTCATGAAACTTACAATCATGGCAGAAGGCAAATGAGAAGCAGGTACTTTCTTCACAGGATGGCGGGACTGAGTTAGTGCAAGCAGGAGAAATGCCAGACACTTATAAAACCATCAGATCTTGTAGGAACTCACCCACCATAATGAGAATGGCATGGGGGAAATGGCCTCCATATTCCAATTACCTCCACCTAGTCCCACACTTGACATGTGGGGATTATGAGGATTCCAAATTGGGGTGAGATTTGGGTAGGGACCGAGAGCCAAACCATATCAGATAGTTGGTTTAGATTCAGCTAGAGCAGAATCACATCAAGGACCAATGCACTGTCTTTATTTCTGTTCCTCTATTCTTAGTGTAGTGGCATTTTTAACTTATTTTTGTACTTCATGGTTATAAAAAGGGTATCTCAGTTTCATGTGCCTGTATGTACTCATCCTCTAACTAAAAGAGAATTGTGATGCATGCACTACAAATTTTGCTCAGATTTATTTCATAATGTAAATTAACTGATTTTTTAAAATGGCATATTCAAAGGCTGTGGTGTATATATAAATGCACAAAATAAAAACACTGAGAGTACAAAAATGTCTAGTTTCATAATAGAAAGGTAAATCATAGAAATATATATGAACTCAAATTAGGTAACACTTTGCAATAATGGACTAGTACATTTATGTAAAACAAAAGTAGAAATTATATAAAAGTGTAAGTAATAGTCATGTCAGTTATATTAACTGACATGTTACCAATATTGCAATATAATTATGGACAGATGACTTCTGGGCTGTTTGTAAGCTTTAACAAACTACTTTTGCTTTACTGTAAGGGCAGATGTCATCATTTCAATTTCATGTGAAAAAATATGCAAACCTTTCAATGATACTCATGTGTTTATGCATAAAACTGTTCCCTAAGGAAATGATTTCCATTATTAGATATTCATTGAGTGTTAGAAAATGCATTCTATTTTACATTATTCTTGTGAGATCAAAGTCCTATGTAGTTTTCTTCAGCTTAGATTAAACATATTCTGACTTGGTTTAGAAAGCAAGAGCCACTTTCTTAGTGTAAGATAAATTCATGAAAATTTACAACATTTTGGGGGAGGAGGGAGAGAAAAAGGAAGGTAAAATGTAAATTTAAAAATCATTTAAAACATTTCATGTCCACATTTAGTGAAACTTTATATTTACTTTGTTGTAGAAATCTGGAAAGCAAATCCTTAGTAAACATGTAATTTTGATAACAGGTGTCTATTAGGGGAGTGGATAGAGATGATGGTTAAAATATCCTGACAAATCATAGATTATTTATAGAAAACATGGGTTCAGGTATAAAAATGAATAGAATAAAGAAGTGGTGTGCACACATGTGGCTCATGTTTTCCTATCAGATATCCCTTTCTTGTTTTTCTCTATATGATTTTGTTTGTAATGCATTGGTGACCATGTGGGAATGTGCAGAGATCAGCCCATCAACAGCGATTTCTCAGAATTTTACTTGACTTTCCAGTCTTCATTATTTCAGTAGGAAAATAAAGTCCTGAGGAAAAAATGGTCAATGTTTTTACCTGGATTTCTTCAAGTAGCTTGAGAAAGAGACCACAGATTTTACCAACAATGGATGCCCAACATTAAGTGTCCATAAAATATTATTTTATTATCCTTACTGTCTAACTTCTAAATATTACCCTGCAAATATGTTTATATCACTCCAATAGTCAAAAAGAGCCAAGGGAAGTTGGTTTTTATTTTTTGCTTTGCTTTCGTATTTTCATCTGCTAAAATTAGCCAAACTCATATCAAGGTGAAAAATATAAATTATTTCTCTCCCATAGTTTTGACGTAATGAAACAAAAAGAAAAGATACAAAGGGAAATCAGGAGATTTGTTTAACCAAACTGGTTTACTCTTGTTATGCTAATAAATATAGAAATTGCTGAAGAAAGATTTTGCATTTCCGTTGCTACAGTGTTCCTCAGAGGGCAGGCAGAGTATGATGTAAAGGGGAAAGGGGAGACAGAAGAGAACAATTGCTCAAGTGGACATTTTTCACTTGGAGTTCTGGTTTGTCCTGAGAAAAGCTCTATATAAATACCACACCATAAAGTAGCACTATAGGGCAGAATTCTGCATTTGCAGTTATGATTACTTTAGCATGGAAGAAAAGAGGATTTCTAAAATTCTGTGATGATTGGAATAAATAAATGCTAAAAATGTCACACTATCTTACAGTTTTCCCCTGGCCATTCCCCACCTCAGACCCACCTTTAAGAATTACCATATCAATCTAGGGTATTTAGAAGTAAATAGGTTTTCTCCCCTACCCAGCTTATACCTTTAAAATTCTTTCTAAAGATTTTGTAGCTAAGGGAATACACCAAGCTGGCTTTTGCTTGTCTCTAAGATAATTAATGGGAGATGACTAGTACCATTCAGCTGCAACACATACAGGATGAAGTTAACCTCAGGCTCTTGGACAGTGTAGACACTGGAATAACATCCAAAGAGACTTGGGACCATAATAGCATTAGCATAGAGGGAGTGCCATGAAATTGCATGTAAATATATAATATATATAATATATAATTATATTTTATATAATTATATAATATATTATATAATAGTATATATTATATAACATAATTATTATATTATATATAATATAATTATTAAATATTATATATTATATATAATATAATTATAATATGTTATATAATATATACTATTATATATAATTATATTTATATATGTAATATATAATATATTATTTATTATAGACTATATTATATATTATATATAACAAATATATATTTATTTATATATAATATAACATGTATTGTATAGTATATTATATTGTACAATATAATATATATTATATATCATATAATATAATGTGCAGAGATCAGCCCAACAGCAATTTCTCTATATTATATTATATATAATTTCTATTTCTATATATTGGCTCTTTATATATATTATATGTTCGCTTGGCTCTTTCTGACTATTGGAGTGATATAAACATACTTACAGGGTAATATTTAGCAGTTAGTCAGTAAGGATATTAAAATAATATTTTATGGACACTTAATGTTGGGCATCAATTGTTAGCAAAATCTGATCTCTTTCTCAAGCTACTCAAAGAAATCCAGGTAAAAACACTGACCATTTTTTCCTCAGCAATTTCTATATATTATATAATATTTCTATATATATAATATTTCTATATATTATATAATAAATATAATATATAATATAATATATAATATAAATGATATATGAAATATAGTTATATTTTTTATATATTATGTATGTAATATTAGCTTGACTTATAGCATGGAAAGTTTGTTGTTTTATATTGTGTTTAAAATTCCTGCAATCTTAAGTGAGCATGAGCTTGATTAAGAAAACAATCAACTGGATATTTTGCCTCAAGCTGAGCAATAACTCATTTTGTTATGAATGCATGTTTCTTCCATGAGTTACATGTCCAGATGACTATATGCCTACAAACACAACAGCTCTATAATCTTGAAATTCTTCTGGTTACAGTTGATGTGTTATTCCTAGTCTAACATTTCCAGAATATCTCCTAAATCTCTGCAAACTGTCATAATATTTTATGCTTTAATGTTGTGCAAATTCTAGTCCCTTTAGAAAAAAAAAGGAAAGACGGTTGCCGTTTTCCTATGTAATTAGCAGAAGCATAAGGCTCTAAAAAATGTGTGGCAGGCCATTTCCTTTGAAACATCCACTTAATGACAGTTTGCCATACATTTTAATTCAATTTTTGTTTGTTTCTTTCAGATGTTGATTTTTTAATTGTAGTCAATAACATTTACATATAACAATTGGCAACTTAGAGTGTTATTAATAGATTATTCGCCTGTGTTTGTCTTTATTTGTGTGTGATGGGTGCAGCAAACCACCATGGCACATACATACCTATGTAACAAACCTGCACGTTCTGCACATGTATCCCAGAACTTAAAGTGTAATAATAATAAAAATATCGAATTCTATATAAAGTTTTATTTTCTCCATTCCTAAGATTGAAATATTTGTTTTACTTATAGCATAATAAGCATATTAGAGTACAATAGAAGTACAGGAAAAAAACAGATATACAGACTGTTCCTCTTGAGTGAAATGAAATTTAACACAACTGTCCACTGGGTGTTTTTTATTCACCACACAGGAATGCACTAATGCTAGTGGTTCACATGAAAAGACATGGTTCAGGAAAGGAGTGTTTTTCACTAGGATAAATAAACAGCCAATGTTGGAGTGCACAGAAAATCCCACAACAGAAACTTGGCAAGAATTTGCTAGTAATAAGTTAGTTCAATTGAGAGAGGGATTTAGCATTGTTTCTTTTCCAGGAGATGAATGATTAAAACTACTCCCCGCACCAGGTGCTCTGTGGTGCTCTTGACCTTCATTCCTGTCTATGTTTGCAGGTGTTTCTTCAGTTTTACAGGGTTAAACTGTGTCTTTCTATCTCTCCATGCGGTGTAATTTTAGTGGCATGCATTGTGGATGAGTGCAGTCACTTCTCTTGCCATTACAAATAAATTTTCAACAAGAGGATCCAACACCTCATCCATAAAAGTTGAATGTGTACCAAGGGAACTGGAAGAGATGCCAACATTTGTTTACACGGTGTATTATGAGTATGGAGCTATAACCTGACATTTGCATTCAAGTGGATTTAAAAGAGATAATTTAAATTGAAGGTATATATTAATATTATATACAACTTCTTATGATGAATTTTAAAACAAAGAAAAGGAAAAAGGCATAATTTTATTTGAAGATCAACATTGGTTTTGGTTGATATACCATTAGAATCTGAATTACAGTTGTAACCACATACATTGATACACTAAAAAGATAAAACCTAATGTATTATCTGTTGTGACTGTACCATGGAAGAAGCGAAATATGAGAGATAGCTGCTTGAAAAATACAGGGTCACTTTACTGAACATTTGCTGCTGGGAACGAGAGAAATAAAAGCTGCTTTTCTATGAACTGTGACTGTCTCCAATTCTGAACAGCAAGTAATATTGGAGATGTTGTGAACACCGTAAATTCAACCTTGCTGTTTTGTTTCTGATATCTATCTATCTATCATCTATCTATCTATCTATCTTCATCATCATCATCAATCGCCTACCTAGTATCTATCATCTATATATCTAAAAATCAAGAAAGCTTTTGTATTAACAACATTGGGAGATTGCATAGATTTACAAAAGCTAATATATATTAATTTTCTGAGTTGTAACTTTCATATTTGTTTTTCCATATATGACTTTGGTAATTCAAGGTACTAATTATGATGGATGTTATTTGAATCTATTAGTTTGGAAATTAAAGTAGAACAATACCACAATAACAAGAGTATGCAGGGGTCTCTGTGATTTTGCAGTTAAGGACTTAAAAGTGTATAAGTAATTGTAAAAGCACAAATAAATTGGATCACTAAAGTAATGCAAAGTAAAAAAAAAAATAGTGCAGGCCAGTGAAAGAGGATCAGAGAAGACAGTAAACCATACTTTGAAAAACAGTATTTGTCTTTATTTTATTTTCAATCATTGTACCTTATGAAAGTATTGGGACTTTGTTTTTAATACAGTGTTCCATTATTTGAAGATTATTTTGCTCTTCAGATGGCTGTTGCTTTAGTGATACTCAGTGATAGGTACTTCCTAGAACTGCATAATGTACTAATTAATTTGGTACTGCAAACTCGGGATTGATGGGTCAAAAGGGTCAAAATAAAAAAGAAAATGGGGAACTATAAATTCAAGTCAGGTAAAATATGAAATTTGGAAAGAAATAAGTAAATTTAATTACCAATTTTAGCCTATGATAAATTAAAAAAAGAAAAACTCATTTTATCATCAAAAAGGACTAAATCCTTTCTCTTATTTTTCTTCCTTCTTCTACATATCAGAGCATATTTTTGGCACTCAAAATGTATCTAATTCTCTGTATTCCGAAGCTGGCAAATAAAATAATAAACCTATTGAATCTGAAATATATCTTTGGGAAAAAGTAAGAATGCACTCATATATTAATTGAGATTATTAAAGAGAACAAATTCTCCAGCCTAAAGAGAACCTTGCTAGTGGACGAATATGGGCTTTTTGTACCTCAAAAAGGGAAGCCACATTTATACTCATTGGAACAAGTGGAGTCTTTGAAAAAGTCAGAAAATATAATAATGCCAACAAGGATTCTATGTTATAATAGTAATAAATTATAAAGTACATATGTGCATTTCCTGATATGAATCCTAAACTAAATTGTTTTAAAAGTAAGTGGTTTAAAATATACACGTGGGCTCTTATTTTTTAAGAAGGAGATAAAATAAGATAAAAGACTTGCTTAAAATGTTAAAGAAGGGTGATTGGTTTTTCTGGCATTTCTCTGTTTTCTTAGTAGCAAACTACATTGGAATTTCCTAGTTTGGTTACTCAGTCTGCCAAACTTTGGATGCTCCACCTGTGTCAAATTTGAACATTGGTTAGGTCTGCCACTTGAGCTTCTGCCAGTAAATATGGGCCTCAATTCCAAAGTAAAAGGACTGGGCCTGAGGTGAGGCTGTACAATGTACAATCTGGTTCTGAGTGCAATTATCAGGAGTGTGATTATGCTTCAGGTTAATTTGCAGGGAATTTTTTTTTCCCTAAAAGTTGTATTGGGAAGTAGAGAAGATCCCCCAAGAATCTGTTTTGGTTTCACTTGAAATTGTGTGCCATGTAAAATGCACCATGGAAGGACTTTGGTCTACAAGGTAAAGTAGAGTGGCACACTGTGGAAGAAATACTGTGATTGTGGCATAAGGGGAAATCATGCGATATTTTGGTGTTTATTGCAAGAGCAGTGAAAAATTATGGGTAGTAATTTTGGAAATTATAGGATTTGGTAAACATGACAGGGTTTGGGGAATATGTCACTAGAATAAAAAGACAAAGAAATCATTCATCAAAATTGTTGGTGCTATTGAGTACCTATTACGGTAGTCCTCCATATCCATGGTTTTGTTTTCTTGGTTTCTGCTAATTAAGCTACTGTTACACAAACCTTTCACAGTCTCAATTTCTTTTCTACAGGGTGGCATCCCCTTCACTAGGCCCTACTGATGCATCTAGGAGCACAGTAGTCTCTCTTTGTTTGTGGGGAACAAGTGCCAAGACCCCAGTGAACGCCTGGACTTGAGTTCCGCCATGCTCTGAAAATATTAAATGGGAAATCTCAGAAATAGACAATTCATAAGTTTCAAATTGTGTTCCTTTTTGAGTAGTGTGATGAATTCTCTAGTTGTATCACTCCCTCTTTCTGGATGTGAATCATCCCTTTGTCCAGCATTCTTATGCCATCAACACTTATCACCAATACTCGCTTAGAAGTCATCTCAGTTATCAAATCCATTGTCCCAGTAACACAGTGCTTGTATTCAAGTCAGCCTTATTTTAATAATAACCACAAAATGCAAGAATGCTGGCAACTCAGATATGCCAAAGAGAAACCTTAAGGTACTTCCTTTTAGTGAAAAGGTGAACGTTCTTGACTTAATGAGGAAAGAATAAAATTTTACCCAAAGGGTGCTAAGATCTATGTGAAATGAATCTTCGATCCATAAAATTGTGAAATGGAAAAATAATGCATAATTTATATAACTTTTGGCACAATCAACAATTTCAGGCATTCACTGGGTTCTTGGAACTTGTGTCTCAAAGATAAAGCGAGACTACTGTGCTCCTGGATGCAGCAGTAAGACCTAGTGAAGGGGTTGGCATCCTTTAGAAGAAAAATTGAGACTGTGAAAAGTTTGTGTAACAGTAACTTAATAAGGAGAATTGTAATAAAAAGTGGTGGTGGAACCTAGAAAATTGTGCCCATGTTAGGCTTTCTGGCTAATACTGAGAGGTACAGTCCCACAGGAGCGAATTAAGGAACACAAGGTGTTCCAATACTTTGCCGATCATAGCTTCTCAAAAATATTTAGATGGTTGGCCACTAATCTGACATATAGAGGTTTCTGTAGAAGCTATGTGGCATCATGATACCTCAGGTTATCATGGGAGGGAAGGTCAGGGTAGCCAAATTGAATCCCACAGGGCATCAACTGCAAGTATGTTTGGATTTGATCACCCATTCCCCATGACTCCCGTCCAATTGTCTGGGAAGCCAGAACTTCCAGAACTCCAGTACCATTAGATACTGCTGGAATTGCTGAGACCTTGCCTTGGACAAATGATTGAGTACTTGCTGAATAACTGGGGAGAATATGACAGTGTATGTGCTAATTGTTGAGGCAAAAGAGATGGTTCTTATGACTTTATGACTATGGGAAACAGAGGTCCATTAAAGTCCAGAAGCAAGAAAAAATGCCCGAGGCTCAGGAGTGACTGTGAAGGTCTGAGATGGGCGCTGCGGGTAGTTCCAACATACGAGGAATCATGATCCTTTGTTAGTGTTAATCATCATAAAAGGTAAATAAAATAAAATAAGAAAAAAGAAAGCACTAATCAATAAAATAGTAAATGTAGTTATTTTAAGAACATATAAACATTAAGAAAGAGGCATGCCAAATACTTGGTGGGCAGTCTTAACTGGAAAATAATTCTATTGAATAGCATAAGAGAAATGAAACGTTAACTTTTTTAAGTGAATGCAATTATTCAGTAAGTTTAACAAAATCAAACTTCACTGTGAATGTTTTAGAGGAGCCTGAGCCCCAAAGAGATTGGAGTTCTGATGTTATGATGATCATGTGGATAGAAGGAAACGATTATTCTTTTTGTTGAGGTAGTAAACACAAGAAAAATTGTACAGGTCAACCAAATGCTAATGATATAGGAAAAGAAGAATAAAAATAAGCCAAATTGTGAAATGCTTTTTTGGACTCTTGTCAGTCACTGCAAAAAGAAAAGAAAAAGCAGCAGATATCTGATTAGATGGGTTCAAGGTCTCTAACAAGACTGAAATTGTGAACTCCATTCTTTGTGGTCCTGGTAATAGAACCTTCACGCTATTAGCATTATCATGAGGATGATCTCATGCAAAAGAATAAACAGCAATTAGGAGCTATTTAGCTCAACTTTGTAGGAAGAACTAGGGAGAAATTTGCTTTGTGTTGTGCTACAGGCAAAGAATGGATCCAATGAGGGAAGAATTTGGAGTTGTATATAAAAGAGCAGTTGAATGAACTTCTGGAGACTGCTAGTCATTACTTCACTAGCTGATCATGGTCAGGTCAGTGTGCACAGCAAATCATACACTTTGATAGCCATGTTGTATTGCCAGTACTTCCCATGGGCTTTGCATTGGAAAAAGAAAAGTTCACTTTCATTTATGCTGGAATCAGAGCAATCATTGTATACTGGATTTATAAATTGTCCCAGGGAGACTATTGTGTGTTGAGTCTACCTGCATGGATGCTGAGCTCCACATTAAAATAGACATTTTTCTGACTACATTGGAATGCCCTAGAGTTTCTTTTTCAGTTGTGTTTATACTTTCTCACTATTAAAAACTTAATCTTTGCAAACACATAGAATAATTATCCTTTAGATGAAATAACATGTCCAAGAGAATAAAACCTCACTGTGCTTCTACTAGAAGAGAATGTGCCAGGATTATGACGACCATGTGCATAGAAGTGAGTTCTTTTCCTGGTGATTTCCCATAATTGTAAAATGTACTGATTTATGTTATATCAGCAGAGATTTTTCACAGTTCCAGAAATGACAGTTTTAATTCCTAATCACCCATTGAGTATTTACAACTTCCTACAGAGCATTCTGTCCCAGTAAGAATGGATAATCCCTGCTTAAAAATAATTCTGGTCAAAATTAGGTCATAGAAATCCATTCTGAAATACTACTAATAAGCAACGAAATGCAATTTCTATCTGAGGTTTGAACATAACCATCTCATGAAATGGCTGAGTAAGGACATATGGATGCAAGTTATGTCAGGAAGTCAGTTTCCAAATATGTTGTACTGAGAAGTTTTCAATTCCTCTTTAAGGAAACAACATAAGTGACCTGAACAGAATCATGATATGCTTGTGATTGACTTTAACTCAAATATTTGTGCTAATAGAATTTCTCATACCCTTCAGGTTCATATAGACCTAACATATTTTATGAACCTGTAAAGCTATTAAAATAACATTTCTCAGTAACAACATTATACATCCTTCAATTTCACAAATGAAGTCAACAATGTAGTTGTGGAATCTGTTATAAGGATTTGAAAGGCGGTATGCTCTAGAAATGGTGTGATATCTCTTCAATGGGTTCTCTTGATTGTACAAATTAATAATGACTCAATAAAGATGTTAGATTAAGAGACTAATGAAAGAGCCTCTATTTTATTACTTTCCACTTATTCCTCAACCCACTCCAAATTGGTTTCTGCTTATATACTCTGCATACTTTAATTTCAATCTGTTCATGTATGGCTTAGATGATACTTAATTTAATACGGTTTTTAAAGTTCTTATCCTGTCTGACATTTAAGCAATTTTTGACACTGATGGACATTTCTTCTTTCTTGAATCATTGTCTTTCCCTGGCTTCCAAGATACCCTGGTTTTCTTCCTGTGTATAATATTGATCATTCTCAGCCTGTTTTTGTGGTTTTGTTTTCTCAAAGAAAATATTGCACTGGACAAAGTTAAAGAAGCAAGGAAGACTTTATTCAAGGCTATTGCAATGTGGGAGAGAGGCCAGAACTCAGTTTTAACACAGCTCCTGTGAAAGAAATAGCACCAAGATTTTGAAGAGCTGCAGAGAAGAGGAACTCACAGGCCATCTGTGTTTGCTAAGTGGCTTAACCCAAAGGAAAAGTAAATTTTCTTCTATCTTCATAATGGGAGGTATTTTATAATTTGGAGCAAAGTTCCCTCCAAAGTTAGGTTTCTACCCTCACACAGAAACTTACAGATGGAGACACTGTCTTCCTTGGTTACATTTCAAAAGCATGACTCCAAGGTCCTTGCTAAAGACAACCCTGGTTTGTAAAACTTGCAAGATGAATTTAAAAACATTTACATTTCAAAGTCCTAGTGAAATAATTTACAAAGTTTTGTAAAGTAAATGCTCTAGGAAAAGGATGGTTGAGGGTCTAGAGACAGGAAGAGACCTGTCTCAAATTTAGTCAGGCTCAGGGAAACATTGAGGTCAGCAGTCCGTTCCAGACATTTGAATTTGGACTTTTGTTTTACAATATTTTTTCTTTGTTTCACCTTGGAAACCTTTTCTATAGGCATTCTCATCTATTCCTACGGTTTTATCACACAGATTCTAATGACTCCCAAATCTTAATTTCCAACCCAGCACCATCTTCTGCACTTCAGACATATCTGTTCAAATGCCTAAATCCTGTCTTCACTTCAGTGTTTCACAGGCACTTCAACATACCAAAATTCAAATCCTAACCTTAGCATTTGCCCTCATGTCTGCTAACTCAAATTAAACTACTTTTTCTTCAGCTCCAAGTATAATTCATTACTATGTACTGTTGATTTTCTATCCTAATATATCTCAAAAAAAGTTTGTATTTCCAACAAAAGTAGTTTGCTATTCAATTTGCCATTGTTTACTTACTAGGCCAATAAATCCACTATGAGAGTGACTCTGGCTTGGCACCCTTACCTCCACCAGGTCTTCGTATACTCACCCCTTCCTCTTACCTCCACTTCCCCTTCTTTGTGGACACAATGATATACAGTCATGTGACATACACCAATGCTTTGATCAATGATAGACTTCATAGTTGAGAGTGGTCCCATAAGATTATAATGAAGCTGAAAAATATCTATGGCCTAGTAATGTTGTAGCCATGATAATGTCATAGAGCAATACCTTCCTCAGGTGTTTATGATGATGCTTGTGTAAACAAACCTACTGTACTACCAGTTGTATAGAAGCATAGCACATACAATTATATATACTATATAACACTTAATAATGTTCATAAATTACTATGTTAATGATTTGTGTATTTGCTACACTATACTTTTTATGACTATTTCAGAGTGAACTTCTTCTACTTACGTATGTTTTACTTAGAAAAAGTTATCTGTAAAACAGCCTCGGGGAGGTATTTCAGAAGAAGGCATTATTATGATAGAAGATCTTTCATGTGTGTTCTTGCCCCTAAAGACCTTCTAGTGGGATAAAATGTAGAGATGGAAGACAGTAATATTAGTAATCCTGACCCCATATAGGCCTAAGCTAATGTGTGTGTTTGTGTCTTCGTTTTTAATAAAGAAGTTTAAAAAGTAAAATAATAATAAGTTTTCAAAATAGAAAAAGCTTATAGAATAAAGATATAAATAAACAATTTTTGTACAGCTATACTATGTTTATGTGTTTTATGCTAATTATTGCAAAAAAGTCAAAAAGTTAAAAAACATTTTTAAAATTAAAGTGCTACAGTAAGCTATGATTAATTTTTTATTGAAGAAAGAAGATTTTAAAAACACATTTAGTGTAGCCTGTGTGTACAGTGTTGACAAAGTCTACAGTCATGCTCTGTGATGTCCTAGGTCTTCACATTCACTCTCCATGAATTGACTGACTCACCCAGAGCAGTTCCTTATCCTGCAAGCACCATTTGTGGTAAGTGCACTAAACAGGTTTACCATTTTTTATCTTTTATACCTTATTTCTTCCTGTACTTTTTCTATGTTTAGATAGACTAAGACGTACAAGTACTTTCCATTGTGTTACAATTGCCTGCAGTAATCAGTATAGTCACATGCTGTAGAGATTTTTAGCCTAGGAGAAATAGGCTATACCATGTAGCCTTGGTGTATAGTAGGCAATACCATCTAGATTTGTGTAAGTTTACTCTATGATGGTCATGTGATGAAATAACTGAACTAAAGAGCTTCTGCACAGCAAAAGAAACTATCATCAGAGTGAACAGGCAACCTACACAATAAGAGAAAATTTTTACAATACACCCATCTGACAAAGGTCTAGTATCCAGAATCTACAAGGAATTTAAACAAATTTACAAGAAAAAATCAAACAACTCCACCAAAATGTGGGCAAAGGATATGATCAGACATTTCTCAAAAGAAGACATTAATGCGGCCTACAGACACATGAAAAAAAGCTCATCATCACCGGTCATTAGAGAAATGCAAATCAAAACCACAATGAGATACCATCTCATACCAGTTAGAATGGCGATTATTAAAAAGTCAGGAAATAACAGATGCTGGTGAGGTGCTGGAGAAATAGGAATGCTTTTACACTGTTGGTGGTAGTGTAAATTAGTTCAACCATTGTGGAAGACAGTGTGGCAATTCCTCAATGATCTAGAATCAGAAACACCATTTGACCCAGCAATGCCATTGCTGGGTATATACCCAAAGATTATAAATCATTCTACTGTAAAGATACATGCACATGTATGTTTATTGCATCACCATTTACGAAAGCAAAGACTTGGAACCAACCCAAATTCCCATCAATGATAGACTTGATAAATAAAATGTGGCACATATACACCATGGAATGCTATGCAGCCATAAAAAAGAATGAGTTCATGTCTTTTGCAGGGACATGGATGAAGCTGGAAGCCTTCATTCTCAGCTAACTAACACAGGAACAGAAAACAAAATACTGCATGTCCTCACTCATAAGTGGGAGTTGAACAATAAGAAAGCATGGACACAGGGAAGGAAACATCACACACTGGGGCCTCCCGGAGGTTGTGGGGCAAGGGGAGGGAGAGCATTAGGACAAATACCTAATGCATCCTGGGCTTAAAACCTAGATGATGAGTTGATAGGTGCAGCAAACCACCAAGGCACATGTATACCTATGTAACAAAACTGCACGTTCTGCACACATATCCCAGAACTTAAAGTAAAATTTTTAAAAAAGAAAAAAAAGAGACAAAGAAATGGCCTAACAACACAAAGAATGTATCACCATTGTTAAGCAATGCATGCCTGTATATTTAAAAACACACACATTGTTACTCAACTTTGCTGCTTAAAACTCCTCAATCATGGTTTTTGAGGTGAAGTTCAGAATGTTTCAGAAGCTTATATGTCCTCTACAACAGAGGTTCAATCTACATTTTCAGATTTACCATTCACTGTCCATGCTTCAGCTATGGTCTTGTTTTTTCTTGTTCCTTTAAAATATAATGTTTTCTTACTTAATGGTTTGCATTATATTGTTTCCTCTTTCCACTACGAATCTTTTGGCTAATCCTATGCATCCTTCCAAAGCCAGGCTAATACCAATTTTTCAAAAAAAATTTCTACCCACCAAACTAGATTTGTTTTCCCTGGTATATGCTTTCATCCCATTCTGTACTTCCTTCTTTTAGTAGACATTATACTTCATCAAATTCTGTTCCCAGAACAAGAACCTTCATAAGAGTGCAGCCAGAGTCAAGCTTGCACACTGCTAATTCTGACACTTAGAACAGAGGCTGATATAAAGTCACTGTTTGACAAATATGGATTATTTTAAATGAACCTCATATTAAAATAGCGACTCCTAATACAAACACCCATTATACATAAGCATATATAACTTATCTACTCTAATACACATTCTTCAAAATGACTGAAGAAGATTACAGGAAAACTAAGCCCAAACATGGCTTTAGAAAGTTAAACTAAAGTAGCATGTAAAGTGCATATTTTGCCAAAGCAAGAGTTATCTTGAAAGAGCAATGCATATGAAATATAATATATTGAGCTCGTGGAAATGTCACAACAATCACATGACCTGATATCAGTTGTCCTGGTCATTCATATCATAATTTAGTTCACATAGTACATCGCATCCAGAAGGTTAAAGGCAAGATGCCTGAGGATGGTGTCAAATTTACGAGAGTATGAATAAATATTCATGAGCCTACAGCATTTCAAGATGCCCTTTGACAAACTTTCCAGGAGAATTAAGAGTTTGTCAAGATTTCAAAGATCAGATGATTGATGTTTCCAGTAGCTTGTTATAAATGTGCAGTGTGATGTTCTTAGAGGGAGAAGCTTCTCATCACTAGAAGTTGTTGAAAGTCTTCAGGAGCAATTTTTTGTTGTTGTTATGAATAGTAATTTGTCACTAAAGATCCTATGAGATAACGTTATCACCAGCTTACTGAGGATATGATCTGAGAGATTGAAACTTAAAAAGGGGATTAAGAATTATTCAAACAATCTATTGTGAAAATTCTTATACAATTTAAAAATAAAAGAAGACTGACTATTTACACATTGTGCTCTGAAAACAATGATACACTTCAGGTTAATTATGTTACTAGGAATTATGTCAAAACCTACTAATGAAATCACACTAAAGATGCATGGTGAAAAAAGCCGGTGAAGAAACTTTTAACCCTCTTTATTTAATTAAATCCTTATTATTCTGGACTAAAAAGAGGAGATAGAGGTGTATCTTTAAAAAATACGAGAATGGTGATGATTACCCATCAGTAATTGCAAGTAATAAGTTTCAGTAAAGAAGATAAAATGTGAAAAGCGTTCACATATGTTCCTAGTAATAGTAACATTTTATTTAAACTTTTTGGAAAATATTTCACAGTATTCAATGAAAGTCTTGCAATGTGAAAAGTCTGTCAGCTTTTCATTTCACTTATAGTAATGTATCCTAATGAAACAATTGGACTTATAGAAAATACTAATTCAGCATTATTGTAACAACCAATAATGGAATTATCTCATATCCAATGATAGAATTGTATAAATTACTAGTATATTGATATTTCTGAATCTTTATGTATTAGAAAGTTTACTTATAGAGATTACATCATTAGAATAATTACAATTTTTGATAATGTGTGCTTGCTTAGGCAAGAGAGCAAAAACAGATGTCCAAATTATATACAAAATTGTATAAATTTTGTATATATACATCATGATATCAATGATTTAAAAATACGTGTGGAAAAATGGAATAAACACTGTGTTTGTGAGTTATTTTAGACTATCAGTATGCCACTTATATAATCAGAAAATATTTTACTATATTTAAAGAGACGTTATTTTTTAGAGCAGTTTTAGATTCTCAGCAAAATCAAGTGGAAACTACAGGAAGTTCCCAAATAATCCCTGAGCTCACACATGCACAGCCTTACCCACTACCAATATTGCACATCAGAGTGATACATTTATTGCAATTGATAAACCAGCACTGACACATCATTCTCACCCAAAGTCCATAATTTACACTGGAGTTCACTCTTGATTCTCTATGGGTTTTGACAAATACATAATGGTGTGTATTCACCATTACAGTATCATAGAGAATAATTGCATTTTCCTAAAAATCGTTTGTACTCCACTGATTCATCCCCTCTCTCCTAATTCCTGGCAATCACTAATCTTTTTACTATCACCATAGTTTGCTTTTTCCAGAATGTCATATAATTGGAATGATATGAGCCTCTTTAGTTAGCTTCTTTCACTTAGTAATATGCATGAAATGTTTCCCCATGTCACTTCATTTCTGGATGGCTCATTTCTTTTTAACACTGAATAATATTCCATTTTACTCATGTACCATATGTACTGTTAGCTTATTATTATTGTCTTCAGAATTATAAAATAAAATGCATTTTAGTTATTACCATAGAAAATACAATGGAAATTTAAGCTAATGCCAAAGAAATCTATAGGGTTATTGTATACTTTATTATTACATTCTTTCCTTAAAAAAAGAATTTTTCAGGGAACACCACATTTTATATAAAATGTGTTCTTATGAGATGTGCCAGAGTCAAAATAAAAAACAAGCTACATAATATGGTTTGGCTCTGTGTCCTTACCCAAATCTCATGTCAAATTGTGATCCCCAGTGTTGGAGGATTGGCCTTGTGGAAGGTAATTGAATCATGGGGGTGGTTTCTAACGGTTCAGCACCATCCACCTAGTCCTGTCTCATGATAGCGTTCTCACAAGATGTGGTTATTTAAAAGTGTGTAGCACTTCCCCCTTTGCTCTCTTTCTCCTGCTCCAGCCATGTAGGATGTGTTGGCTTCCCCTTCGCCTTCCACCATGATTGTAAGTTTCCTGAGGCCTCCACAGTCATGCTTCCTATACAGCCCACTGAAGAGTGAGCCAATTAAACCTTTTTTCTTTATAAATTACCCAGTCTCAGGTAATTCTTTACAGCAATGCGAGAACTAGTGCACTATGTTATACATTACAGAGTGCTAAATATGTGTTACAATCTCTAATTATTTTTAATGAAAGCACTTTCTGTGTCTGAGCCCTACAAATACGAGGACGGACAAAAGCGTTCTCACAGGTGACTGGGAGCTTCCGGGCACGAATCACAGAGCCTTGTCAGCTATCCCTAGCCATGGGATTTGGGAAATCTGACCCAGATATTTCCCCCATTAGGGTTCCTACCTCTTGGCCAACCCCAGGGTGATTGAGTTCTAACAAAATATTAGAAAATACATATTTGGCTACAGGAGGTTTCTGAAAAATAAAGGTTTTCATTGCTGTTTTGTTTTATTTTTTCCCTAATGACTGCAGACCATAGCATTGCAAGGTAGGATCTTACTTTCCACAATATCTCTATTCCCATCCACAGGGAGTGTGACCACATTTGTAAGAATCCTGACTTGACAGGCAAGCTCCAGGGCTTCCAGTTCTAACCACCTGAGACCTCTGTGGGGTATCTCAGACTTCAGTGGTGGAAGGGGACTGAGGAGGAGGTTAGAGACAGGGTATGCTTGGCTACAAAGTTCTAGAATGACCACCTGCATTTATCTCTGGTAAGGCTTCCTTTAAGCTCCGTTAACACAAATTCTGATAAGTTGACCCTTACAAAATCCAAAATGCCCAGGTTGATTGATTTCTAAAATGCCTCTATATTTCTTCATTAGTAAGCCTTTAATCTTAAAAAAAAAAAAAAAAGGAAAGAAAATACAAGTATTTTGGTAAACGTTATTCGGTTCTTCGACCTGAATCAGCAGTCTTCTGCTGAGATAAATGTGGCAGTAGTCAAGATGGTAAAACTAAGAAAATAGCCTTTGTGCTGTTGTGACAGACTCGTTCATCTGATTGAATCAGTTGGAAGTTTCATTGAAATCAACATACATACAGACATACCAGCACACACATACATATTTGAATGACAGTTGTAGTAACCTTGGGCAATGGGGAATTTTAAAATATGCATTGTGGAACTGTAAAGAAACTGAGCTTCCCACACTTACTACAGTGATATCTCCACATCCTTAGCAACAACTCTTAACAGAATTCACTCCCCACCAGCAGGCAGTTTAATCACACAATAACTCAAATGAATCTAAGTAGGCACTTAAGAAAGAGAGAATTCAGTCATACAAAAGACAATTTAGGAAGGCATGTATCTTAATTATTATTATGTATCGGTTTCAAACCCAGTATTGCATTTTCAAACTTGTCTGATCATATTTGGAGGATTAGCAAAGCAATCCACCAATGGTAACTTTGCGAGGTGATTTAAGGGGACAATGAGAAAGGATACAAAGCATTTGGGTCTTTGGCTTCACCCTAAATGGACTGTGATCCACGAGCCCTTTCAACTCTCAGTTTGTGAAATATCTGTAGAATAAAGTCATCTAAAGAAAAAGAGCAGAGGGAATCAAGCAATTTAAAATTATCACTGGAAATAATGATTAGAGCAAAAGGATGGATAGGTAACCACTCAGATTATCCTTTGGCCCTGTCTCCCTGTGTCAGCTTTCTAGAGATAACGTACTATGAGATAAGAGTGGGGAAGATCCTATGTCACAAATCACTGCAGGCATCGTGGAAATTCAGTCATACAGGTGTGTGGCAGAGAAATGCAGTACAATACAAAAAGGATGGAGATGAATTCCCTAAACACCTGTGGGAGACACCACAGCAAGGTCACATCCAGCCACACATACCTGGTAGTAGAGAGATTTCCTGGGGAGGGCTTTCCCTTATCCCTTTCCACTTGGCCAAAACCCTGCAGGTGAAAATGGTAAGGGCTAAAGTGAGATTTGCTGTTTTGTTAAGAATTCTTTTCCTGGGCTGGGGTGGTGGCTCACACCTGCAATTCCAGCACTTTGGGAGGCCGAGGTGGATGGATCAGCTGAGGTTATGAGTTCGAAGCCAGCCTGGACAACATGGTGAAACCTTGTCTCTACTAAAAATACAAACATTAGCCTGTAATCCCAGCTACTCGGGAGGCTGAGGCAGGAGAACTGCTTGAACCCGAGAGGCAAAGGTTGCAGTGAGCCAAGATCATGCCACTGCACTTCAACCTGGGTGACAAAAAAGAATGATTTTCCCAATTCTATCTTTAAAATTCCATCTTTCACATGCATGGTGGTTAGACTTGTAAGAAAATTAATTTGTTGTTGTTTTAAATTTAATCTTTAGCTACAATTTCTGTATATGGTAATAGATTGGTATCCCTTTTCAGTTTGAGGTAAGGTAAATCATCTTTCCTCATCTTAAAATAGCTAACGAGAAAATGTTCAGAAAAAAATTGCAGAAAAAATTAGAAGAAACATGGGTTGTCAATGGAAGTGTTATCAATATCCCAATATTTGCTGAGAGTGTACTTTGAGCCAAATGTGGTAAACAATAAAAAATAACAGGATTCCTTTCCTCATGGGTCCTAAGATCTTATTGAGAAAAATCAGTCTAACGTCACATGAAACAATTAGAAAACAATTAAGTATGTAAGTATTTTGTACTGAGTAAATAATAAGCACATTGGGAGAAGAGGGAGAAAAAATAACCTGTGTGATTTCTCTGCTGCTGGCAATCTTAGAAGTAACTTGAAGCAGCTGAGGTTACAAAAAGCGGAAAGCACACGACTGTAGATAGCCCATAAGGAGCTGAGAAGAGGCAGTAAATGGGTTGGCAAGACACCGGTAGAACACCATTACTTCAAATAAAATGTGGCTTTAGGAGAAGCAGAATAAGGGATGCTTTTGTTTCCTTGCCTCCCTTTTTTCCACATTTCTATTTGCTCTGACCCTCCTTAACTCCAAACGTTTTTTTTTTATATTTTTTCCTGCGCATCCTGATCTTTCTTAAATTCTCTCTGATGAGACAGTTTTCCCCTGTCTCACGAAACTATTTATCCTGGCTGGGAGCTGTGTTGCATTTGCAGGTAGTTCTAAGAACAACAAACCTGGCAAGAATGTTGGCATCTGCCATGGCTGTTTCTCTCCCACCACCTTCTGTAAGGAGTGATCCCCTTGGCTTCCAAAACCATTTCTAATACTAAGTGGGATGTTGTTGGGGGGAGAAGTAATAATTCATAGAAAAGTGATTTGTAAGTTATTTTTCAATCTGTTTGATTCTCATAAAATATTTAGAGTAATTACTTAAGCTATTTGAGATCCTTCAAGTTTTAAAATTAACAAAGCAAAGGAATAGTTTAAGCAGTATCTATGCTTCTAATGTATACATTTACATGACAAAACTGAAAGCTAAAATATTATATCTCATAAACATGCCTAACCAACAAAATGTTGCACATTATGTTTGTATAATCATAGACATTTTAGTAATTTTTCACATGAGCTATTTTCACAGGCAATAGAAAGATGATCATTATGATAATCCCTAGGATGATTTAACAAATTCTGAACTAGGTGTTTAGAGTTAATTTTATCATGGTGTTTTTATACTTTATAAACACTCATTTATGATTTTAAAACCTATCTATGATAATATGTTCTGTCACTTCTATATATATGCTCTTTGTAAAAGAAATTTCCCCAATTTGTCCAACAGATTGTTCAACTATTTTCTCCTGGTTTTTATACAGTTGAATGGATTTTTGTTTACTGCTTCCATTCTTGATTGATTCTTTGCATTTTATCTTTTGACATAACTGAATAAATCTATTCTTCAGTGCATTCATAGAAGGAAAAAATCCTCAAAAGATAGACTGAGATTATTAAGGGAGAAGAGCGTTGTGTATTATACTCCTTTTAAATACATGGTCTATTACCTATACATCATGGGGATGATGTATTTTTACATCATACCACGCGGTAGATATTATGTTAATATCAGATGTAATGTACTTAAAAAAAACAGTTACAATAGAAATGGAAGTCTAATAAAAAGAAATTTTCTTTGATGATAGAGACAGAAACCTTTTAATAAAATAACATTTGAAAACATTATCAGACATTTTTTCCAACACCTACAAAATTTGTTTAAAATTCAAGTAAAATGCTCTACACAATCTCAAAAATAATTCTATAAAACCACACTGAAAGAAAAAAAAGTCATGATATTACAGATGCAATTACTTTAAAGAGCATGGAAAACTACTGTATTGATCAATTATTTCCATTCAGACAATTGTTAGAGCAACTTTTACTGCCACTTAACAATGTATTAGTGCCTTAATAACACAAAGTAATGCATTGTAATTTTGTGAAGTTTGCAATGATAAATCTGTCATTTACCAGTGGTTAGCCACAAATTTTGAGGCGTGCCCAGTGCAGAGCATATCCCATTAAGTTTAAAAATTCATTAGCGTTTCTATGTGCCAGATGGCACAATGTAAGAAATGTTTGAAGTGCACAGCAATTAAAACTCATAAACATATAAAAGCCTAGCTGGCAATTTGTTATATATATTGCATGTTAGAACACCACAAAATGTTGGCTAGATAATATCCATCTGTTAATATGTTGAATTTCTAAGAACATAAGTAAACAGATCAAGCTTGAGGCAAATTCACATTCTGATTCCTAAAGACTTTAAAGCCTTTCATTTATTTCTTCAATGTTACAAGGCACAGTTGCACTTCAAACTGGAAATGCTCAGGAAGATGAAGACACCAAGCATTTAGAAAATTATCATCAGAGACTGACTGATTGATTTGCCTAAGAAGTAAAATTCATTTTTAAAAAGTACCCTTGCATATCCTATTAAGAGCAAGTTGAGGTTTGAAGTAGGAGAGCAATGACAAGAACGCTACATTTCTACTTTAATATTATATTTTATACGATAGCTTTTAAATTTGAAGTGTAATTCCTTCGAGTCTACCCTGATTATATTTACCCAAACAAATGCACTATCTGTTTACACTTGACCATCCACAAATTACCTCAATTATTTCGTTAAAAATACGTTTTATTCAATACCTAATTATAAGACTTATTTGAATGATCTGAGAATGCATTTTTTTACCCCTTGCTTTATTCAACCTTATTTTCTAAATGATAATATTTAAACCTCATATTACTAAGTGGAAGGTCCCCCCAATCCAGAATATATTTAATTACCTTCAATTTTATGTTTTGCTTGAAATAAGTATTAATTAAATATTAAAAATCTCCAAATGTGGTTTTGAAGACGAAATTTTCTTCATCTGTAACAATAAATAATTTAATAAAATGTTAAAACAATTTGTCTACTTATGTTTAGTATCTACTAGTCACTGTATAATCATATTTTAATTTTATTTTTACATCATACCCATGCAGTCGATTTTATTATGCCAGTTTTACAAATGAAGAAATTGAAGCTTAGGGAGGTTAATTAACTTGCTCAAGGCTACAGAGCCAGTCACTTAAAAAACTAAAATTGAGAGCCTGCAGTTTAATTTCCAAAAAGTATTTTTTGTAAAAGTGATGTCTAGACTCAGATTGTCTGGTCTGGAAGCCCAATTGACAACTGCAAGCAGCATCTCTCAAAGCAAGCTAATGAGTATAAATTTCTAGAACCATAACGCTGTTTAAATCTATACTGTATAAGGATGTGGCAAATATCATAAGGTTCTACATAAGCCTCTATTAGGCATTTTTAAACAGGAACAAACACTAAGGTTATCATAGTCCTGTTGGAAAATAGAACATTAACATAAAAGTGACTTTAAATATGTCAAATAATAAGCATATGCTGACATTTGTGTATATATACACATATACGTAAGTCAGAGAGATAAATATGGTTTACAAATGGCATGAAGGATAATTAAAAATCTGTGGAAGCACTTGGTTTAATAGCTTGAAAAAGAGGAATTAAAATCTAGTGAATTAGAATATTATATTTCTAGAATTTTTTTGGATCATACTGGTCTTAAAATATAGGCAATTTGTGAAATTGAAAAAAATGACCTAGTATACTAGGGAACAGTGCAAATTAAGTGTTACTTACTTTACTATCTGATTATACTACAGAATCCATCGATGGTGTCCAAGTAAAAAAACTTACATAACTAAGTTAGATGGAGTTTTGTAAACACTGCTTCATTCCAAAAGTTAGCTAGACTATACTCAGAAAAATTCCTGAAAGTATGATGTAACTTCTGACGTTTCACACATCCTACAGAAATCATCTAGTCTTATCCCATGACTTCATATATGATATAAAAGTAACCCCAATCTATACTCCTATAGAAATTTAGGAAAATGGGTAATAAATATTAATTTGTAACCTAGACTATCTAAATATTGGTCATGTGTTACAGGAGGTATTTTGGTAAGATGTATAAGATTTATATGAGAGTACAATACCATTTCAATTTAGCATGTGATCAAATCATAGAGAGTATGATGATTTTATTGATTATTGGTATAATCTCATGACTTAATTCAAGACGCAATGAAATGAAAATAAAATTTAAGCAAAAAATCTGATAATATGTTTCAGCAAATGTATTCTATCTGATTTCATCACATCAATATTAATGCAAAAACGTAGCAATTTTACAGGTAATTGTCTCACGAAATATTGATCAGCTAGATATTATCCTTTGCCAGGATTCATGATGATAACCAAAACACACTTAATTATTTTGTGTAAACAGCCAAACCAAACCAAATCAAACCAAAGTATCCCAACCAAGTAAACAAACAGAAACAGTCATAGTGCTTGCCGAATATGCCATAAAAACAAATACAGATGGATGGTTTCCTTGGTTTCTTCCTGTCAAAAAACTTATTCTGGGTTTTCATGGAACTACAATACATTGAATTTATAACTGAAGTACGCTGTATTTATTTTTAGTAACAATAACAACAACTTTAAAATATTGACAGATATCTCTAGAAATCACACTTCTTGTAAAAAATGAAACTAACTTAACAGAGGCAAAACTTCACAGGTTTGTTGTTTATATTTTACAGTCTGAAGAATGACAAAAACTTGAAGATATTTTTGAATCTAATAATAAATTTTGATAATTAAAGGTGAACAAATGGACTTATTTTTCACAAATTAATAGAATTGAAATACTTCTTAAATAATTAAGCAGAATCACTAATCAAGCAAAGATGTTATGTATAATAAACAATTTTTTATCTAAAAAATAGCTAAAATTTTTAAGAGTCCATATTAGTTATATTTATTCACGTGAAGTTAAAATTTGTGTGGGTATGGGTTTTTTTCTAAGAAAACATTTGCAAACTACCCAGTTGACAGTGTCTTACTATCCAGACTATCCAAAGAACACAAACATCTCAATCGCAAACAAACAAAACAAAACAAATACCTGATTTTGAAATGATCAAATGACTTGAACAGATATTTCTCAAAAGAAGACATAAAAATGATCAACAAATATATGTACAAATATTCAACATCATTAATCATCAGAGAAATGCACATCAAAATCACAATGAGATACCTCATTCCAATTAGGATAGCTACTATAAAAAAGATAAAAAAGAAAAAAATACTAACAAGTATTGTCAAGGATGTGGCAAAAAAAGGAACTACTATACACTGCTAGTGGGAATGTAAACTAATATAGACACTATGGAGAACAATATAGAGGCTGTTCAAAAAACTATAGATAGAAACATGATATGATCCAGTAATCTTACTTCTGGGCATTTATCCAAAAGGAAGAAAATCACTATACCAAAGAGATATTTGCATCCCGGGTTTACTACATCACTATTCACAATAGCTGATGTATAGAATCAACCTAGGTGTCTAACAACAGGTGAACAGATAAAGTAAATGTGATACATATACACATTAGAATTATATTCAGTCATTAAAAAGGATGAAATCCTGTCATTCTAGGCAAGATGGATAGAACTAGAAGATATTATATTAAGTGAAATATGCCAGGAACAGAAAGTTAAACACATGTTCTCATTCATATGTGAATGTTAAGAAAAACCATAGAAGTCAAAAGTAGAAAAGAAGATACCAGAGACTAGGAAGGGGTGGGGTAGGGAGGAATTGGGAGAGATTTGTTGTAGGATAAAAAATTGCAGATAAGAAGAATAAGTTCTAGTGTTCCGTAGCACTGTAAGATGACTATAGTTACTAATAGCGTACTATATAGTTTTGAATTTCTAGAAGGAGGAAATTAAATGTTCCTAACACAAAGAAATGATGTTTGAGATGATGAATATGCTAATTAACCTGATCTGATCAGTATATATTACCTCTATAACAACATCACTATGTACCCCATAAATATATACAATTATGAAGTGTCAAATTTAAAAGATTTAAAAAAAATTGTTCATACAGTTGGCAGGTGAAGAGGAAAAAAAAATTTTAGAAGTAGATTATATTGCCTGAAACTGTCCTCAATAGTATTTTTCATTCTACATGCTATTTCAGAAACTTGACATTCTCATCAAAAGTAAGAGTCAGTTTCCCCTCCACTTGGAGGTAGCCTTGTGGTTGTAAATGTTTTTTTATAGATTGAACTTAGGGCCTCAAACATTCATCTTCTACTGGGCCTTCACTTTCTAATTACAACTGTCTTCCTTCTCCATTATCTGAATTTCTTTTTTCTAAAAACCTTAATACTGATGACCCAGAAGAAAGTCTTACTGCTATTAATTGGCTTCACCCTGCAGTACTATGATGTGCCTTATAATTATCAGTGTAGAACGTGAATGAACTGTATCAGTCAGCACCTCCATTTTAATTTTGTCTTAGGTAAGTGCATGATCAACCATGCAACACTCACTGTGCCAGGTAATATTGTGTGGAATTTATTTTGGAAGCTACTATCATGTCTTTGTGATTTATTTCCATCCCATGTTAATATATTGAGTCTGAAACTGCTACTAATTTTTTTCAATTAAATCATGCTTAAATCTACAGATTCAATGCTATTCCTATCAAACTACTAATGTTATTTTTCACATAATTATAAAAAAACTGTTCTGAAATTCATATGAAACCAAAAAAGAGCCAAATAGCCAAAGCAATCCTAAGCAAAGATAACAAAGCCAGAGGCGTCCCTTTACCCAACTCCAAACGATCCTATAAGGCTACAGTAACCCAAACAGCATGGCACTGGTACAAAAACAGACACATAGACCAATGAAAGAGAATAAAGAACACAGAAATAAAGCCGCATACCTACAGCCATCTGATCTTTGACAAAGTTGACAAAAGTAAACAGTGGGGAAAGGATTTCCTGTTCAATAAATGGTGCTGGGACAGCTGGCTAGTCATATGCAGAAGAATAAATCTAGATACCCTTTTTCTCACTATATACAAAAATTAGCTTGAAATGGATTAAATATTTAAATGTCAGACCTCAAACTATAAACATTCGGGAAGAAAACCTAGGAAACATCATTCTGGACATCAACCTTGGGAAATAATTTATGCCTAAGTCCTCATAAAGCAATTGCAACAAAAATAATAATAGGCCAGTGGGATCTGGTTAAACTAAAAATCTTCTGCATAACAAAATAAATGATCAACAGAGTATATAGAAAACCTGCAGAACATGAGAAAATATTCTCAAATGATGCGTCCAACAAAGATCTAATATCCAGAATCTATAAGGAACTTAAACAACTCAACAAGCAAAAAATAATAATAATTCCATTAAGAAGTGGGCAAAAAACATGAATGTTTCTTAAAAGAAGCTATACAAGCAGCTAACAAACATATGAAAAAATTATCAACATCCTTGACCATATGAGAAATGCAAATCAAAACCACAATGTGATACCTCCTCACATGAGTCTGAATGGCTATTAAAAAGTCAAAAAATAACAAATGCTGATGAAGCTGCAGAGAAAAGAGAACACTTATGCATCGTTGATGGGAAGATAAATTAGTTCAGCCACTGTGGAAAGCAATTTGGAGATTTCTCAAAGAACTTACAACAAAACTACCATTTGATCTAGCAATCCCATTACTGGATATATACCAAAAGTAATCTAAATTTTTCGACCAAAAAGAAATATGCACTCATATGTTCGTTGCAGCATTATTCATAATAGTAAAGACATGGAATCAACCTAGATGTCCATCAACAGCTGATTGAATCAACAAAATCAAAATGTGGCACATTTGAATAAACAAAATGGCATACACCATGGAAAACTATGCAGCTGTAAAAAAAAAAACATGTCCTTTTCGGCAACATGGATGCAGCACATGGCTATTACGTTAAGCAAATTAATGCAGGAACAGAAAGACAAATACTGCATGTTTTGACATATATGTGGGAGCTGAGCATTGCATGTACATGGACCTAAAGATGGGAACAGTAGATACTGGGACTTCTAAAGGGGAAAGAGAGGGTGTAAGGAAGCGTCAAAAAACTACTTTTTGGGTACTATGCTTAGTACCTGGGGGATGAGATCATTCCTACCCCAAATCATAGCATCACACAATATACCCATTAACAAACCTACACATGTATACCCTGAATCTAAAATTAAAATTAAAATTTTTTTATTAAAAGTGTTCTTAACATAATGGAGGTCATGTCATGATTCAGCACAGAGTTTTGATGCAAGACATGTACAGTAAGGCACAAGAACAACTTTTCATAAATGTAGATGATGAGACCAGAATCTGGATCTACTGAATCATAATATCTGAGGGTAGGTCCTAGGCACTGGTTAGCTTACATCAGAGTTTCAAACATGATGATAATCCTGGTTAGGAGTCATTTTTGGTGTTAGCCACATATGTGGAGACTTGGAAAAAACATAAACCATACCTTTCATGAAGATCATGGTTCTAATGTAGAAGGAATTAGTATAGAATGACATTTCTTCAGTTGAAAATGGGAACTGAAAGCTCTTTTTAAAATAATCTACTGAGTTGAAGTCCACATAATATAAAATGAATTAAAGTGAACAGTTCAGTGGCATTTAATTCATTCACAGCATTGTGCACCCACTACATCATTTGCTCTTGATCACTTCTTCACTGACTATGACTTGTCTTCATTTCACTTAAAAGAATACTGTCACCTTGACCCTTTATTCTTCGGTTCTTTCATCCTTCCAATTAACACCAGACGTACTTCCCGATACTTTTTTGCTTGCCTTTTTGTCCAGTCACAGAATATTGCATTGTGTGTAATACATGGAAATAAGTATGGCTCAAGTGAAGAAGTTAAAGTACCTCTCTATTAAGTGGCTTTAGAAACACATCTGGTTTTGTTTACAGAAGAACGGAAGTTTCGCAGAATCTTATAGGAGCTCTCTGTGCAACAATGGAGGCATTTGTTTTATCTTTTTCTTTGCATTTGACAGTTCTCCAAACATTTGCTAGAATTCAGCTTGGACTGTATATTAGTTCATTCACACATTGCTATCGAGCAATGCCTGAGACTGGGTAATCTTTAAAGAAAATAATTTTAATTCAAGCATGGTTCTGCAGATTGTACAGGAAGCATAGCAGCTTCTGCTTCTGGGGAGGCCTCAAGAAACTTGGAATCACGGTAGAAGGCGAAGGAGAAGCAAGCACATCCTACATGGCCAGAACAGGAGCAATAGAGAGGCGGGGAGGTGCTACACATGTTTAAAGAACCAGATCTGGTGAGAACTAATTATCACCAGAACAGCACCCAAGGAGGTAGTGCTAAACCATTCATGAAGGACCACCTCCATGATCAGTGCTAAACCATTTATGAAGGACCACCTCCATGATCCAATCACCTCCTATCAGGCCCCACCTCCAACACTGGGAATTACATTTCAATGTGAGATTTGGGTGGGGACACAGATCCAAAGCATATTAGATGGCTCCTTGGAGAGATACTTTTTTGTTTGTTTGTTTGTTTTTGAGACAGGGTCTCACTCTGTTGCCCAAGCTGGAGTGCAGTGGCACAGTCTTGGCTCACTTCATTGGAAATATTCTTATAGGAGTCTGTCAAAGATCTTATATCCTGTCTCTCAACACTTCATATTCCTAATTTTCTTTCTCATTGTGGAAACATGATTTCCTAAATCAAGATCATGCATAAAAGCCTACAGAATTACGGGGGGTGTTATGGAAATGGAGATCTATCTCTTGTCTGCTCAATCAGCACCTCAAGAACATGACACAGCTTGTTGTGTGAAAGCAGCCCTGCACTAAGAAGGAAAGTATCCTGTGACGCGGCGTAAATTCTGACTTCACCAGCTGTGGATGAGTGATTGATTTGTCCTTGCTGAATTTCTCTTTTCTTACCTGTAAAATGGGTAAAAAATGTGTTTCCTGGTATCCATAGTAATTATGTGTGAACAATCATGATTGAATTTCAGAAAAGGGTACCATCCCTTACTGTTTGGAGTTGGTTTGCATACTCGATGGAGTAGCACCTGGTGGTAGGAATTTTGGTTCATATTTAAACACCTCTTATAGAGAGGATTCCCATGATGAAAATGTAGAAGCATATTTGCAGCTTCCTGTGAAGTTCCTACATTTTGCAATAGATTTCTTTAGCAGTTTTATGTTTACAGAAAAACTAGGCAGAACATATAGAGAGTTTCCATATACTTCCCAGTCTCCCATTTTGGTTTCTCCTATTTTTAACATCTTTCATTAATGTGGCATATTTGTTAAAACTGCTGAACCACTATTGATATGTTATTATTAAGGAAAGCTTTTAGTTGACACTAGGGCTCACTCTTTGCGTTGGGTTTTGACCAGTGTATAATGATATGTATTCACCATTACATTATCATACAGAGTGGATCCACTCCCCTAAAAAGCCCCTGTGCTTTACCCATTCATAGCCACCCACCTTCACACCCCCTGCCAACACAACCCCTGGCAGTCACTGATCCTTTTACTATCTTCATAATTTTACCTTTTCCAGAATATCATGTAGTTGGAATAATACAGTGTGTAGACTTTTCAGGTTGGCTTCTTACACAATATGCTTTCAAGCCTCTCCCATTACTTTTCAGGGTTTAGATTGCTCCTTTCTTTTTGTTGTTGAATAATATTTTATTGAATGGATATACCACAGTTTGCACACTCATCTACTGAAGAAAATTTGCTTGCTTCCAAAACGTGCAATTATGAATAAAGCTTGTACAAACATTCTTGTGCAGGTTTTTGTGTCAATATAAGTTTTGAACTCATTTGCATAAATACTAAGGAGATGGATCCCTTGCTAAAAGTATGTATAATTTTATAAGAAACTGCCAAACTGTCTTTCAAAGTGGCTGTACCATTTTGCAAAACCACCAGCAAATAATCAGAGTTCCTCTTTCTCAACTTCATTGCCAGCATTGCATGTTGTCATTTAAAACTAATTTTTAGCAATTATAATAGGCATAAAATGGTACCTCATTGTTTGAGAAAGTGAGTTTTAAAAAATACACAGAATAATACAAAGTAACTAGAAGACAGTTTGTCACTTTCTTATGGTCTTTAGTTTTTGGTTATTGCTATATGTTTAGCCTATTTCTAGTATATCATTATCATAAATAGTTTTGAAATTAGTGCTCTTGTATGAGCTTGTTTGTGCACTTGGAATTTTGAAGGTAGTAGTAAAGGAATGAAGTGACATTACTGAGTTGTGTCATATAGCATTTGGAAGTGTATTGCTAGGAACTGAAATCAGTCATTGTATCTGAGCTGTCAGCAGAACATGAGAATATTTATTTCCCCACAGCCTTTCATACTTGCCTATATCAAGGATTTTAAATTCTGCTAATCTTAGTGGGAGAAAACTTAAGGAAATTTTAATGTTTTTATTTTGCATTTACCTAACTACAAATTTACCTAAACACCTTTTCCATTTTTTCATTATTTTAATCCTAATTCTTTTTTGATGTGTAACTTTTACTCATAACTCTGTTTACCAAGCCAATGATAAAATTATCTACCTTTGTACACAGATCTTACACTGCCCTTCTCATTTTTAAATTTGCATGGACTATCAAGGCAGACAGTTCTCTATGTTGATAATAAAAATAAAGCATATAATGAATTGAGAAGAAAACAAAAAGTTCAAATAAATATAAACTAATACTCTTAGAAAGAGGAGATATTGCTTTTATGAAACAAAAAATGATTTTTAAAAATAATTAACTGGTAGAGACAGAAAAATGTTTCTGAAAATATGAATATCATGGAAGATTTTTTTTAAATCCATAAACAGCTTAAAAATATAAATATGATAAGTAGAGATAATAATTATTTCTACTATAAGAGTAGAAGTAATAAAAGAGCCATTAATGAATATAAAAATCTAAAAATAGATATTGAAATAACAGATGATATGCAAAGACACACTAAATCTATCAAAGAATTAATGTAACAAACTGTCACAGTGCTGAAATACATTCATTTTCAGATTGAAAGAACTCTCCATGTGCCACCCCCTCTTCTGCCAAAATGACCCACATTAAGCACATTATTATAAAAGTTCATAATAAAAGGTATACAGAAATATTATCATAAGCTGATGTAAAGGATCTAAAATCAAAAATAGTAATAGAATATAATTAAAATGTAATTTCCAAATTCATTGGAAAATTATTTCAAACATAAGAATTTTATATCAAAAAGAGCATGAAATTTTTATATACAGGATCTCAAACATAATTGTCTGTCATTAATTTATTCAAGATCATACAGAAATATACGATAAATAAAAATGATTATTTAGGATATGAATGATAGTTTAAAATATCCCTGGATGATAAATGAGGATCAAACCTATAAAGCAACAAGATGGACAAAGGACGAGTCATAGAATCCAACACTATAACATTCACTGTTGGTATGACGTGAAGTTATAACCTGTCTCCTTTTGGAGGATAAGAGGAGGATGTCTGTAGAGATGCAGGGCCAAGAGAATATAAATCAAATAAATATAGTCATTAATGCCAAATTAAATAGCTAATATCGTTGATACTATTTCTTTTATAGTGTGAAATTCAGGAAGTGAAGGGATTGGGATAGAGGATTTTGATTTTCATTAAATCTTATAGACGTTTTGACTCTTTAAATTATGTGCATATAGATTTTTTCATAAAAAATAATTTAAAACCTTGTAGATACCTTTGATAATTAGAAAGAGTAAAAAGTAGTCTGGAAAAGCTCACAGAAGATGACCTCATTAACACATAACAAATACCTAAGTTGTGATGTTCTTCTGTTCAACATAAATTATTTCACAGAACATTATTATAGAGCCAGAGGTACTCTATAAATATAGTGGATAGAAACAAGTTCATTATAAAGCCATATCAGAGTGTAGAGAAAAAGAAGAAAACTGTGAAACCAACAGAAATTACCAATGAGTGACTGCTTCTTCTTTACTGATGACAACTTTAGCTATGCTCTTTCCCTTCCACCTTGTAGTTCAAATTATTAAGTTACATAAGTCTTTGTCTTTTTGACAATCTTTGTCTTGGATTAACACTTAAAACCACATAAGGGGAAATTTCTGCTTCAACCTAAGATGTAGCATGAGAGACAAAATTCGTGCTCTCATCCAGAGCAAACAATAAACATATAAAATATATGAAGCAATGGTTTTAAGACACTGGTATCAGACAATGAAGGGCACTGTTCCCTGAGAAAGAAGACACAAATGAGGCGGATCTGATGACTGTCAGCTTATGGCCTTGTTAGAAGTTCCAGGAAGAGGAATAGGGAGGGAAAATCTAGACTCAATGCAACAGATTACCTATGGAGATAAATCTAAAAGTCAGGGGAAGACAAAGCAGCTCGAGTTCACAGGGCAGAGTATACAGACGGGGAGTGTAAAATAGAGAGAGAACAGAGTATACAGATGGGGAGTGTAAAATAGAGAGAGAATGCCTTCACCATAAATACTTAGTTCGGTGCATGGGTGAGAGGTAATTACCCAAAGCCAAGGATGGAATAACTGAAAAGGACTAGAGGTAGCAGCAGCTGGCACTGACTCAGGGCTAAGAAGAATGCCTGTTCCCATGAGGTAGAGAGAAAACCTAGAATTCGTAATGCCTTGAGTAGAATAACAGAGAGTGTATGTCAGCAGTGCAAAATAATCAGGTTTATATTATGTATTCTCAACAGGGAGTGAAAATTGGTTTTTGGGAGTCAAGAAAATCTTAGTAATCACAATATTTTATATACCTTTAAAGAATGACAATATATAAATGAATATACCCAAATTTGTGGCATTAAAATTTCATGGGAGAAAAGTGATTGGGGGAAAAATGTAAAAAGACTTTTTAATAGCTAATTTAAAAAATTTTGACAAACACTGTTCTTACATTTATCATTTTAATCTCAGCTAACAAACCTGAAAAGAAAAATTGGAAAGATTTAAATTGTTTTAAGTAGTTTGCATTCCACAGTAAGGCTTAAGAATATTACAGGAATGCAAAAATATTCAACATGCAATAATAAAAATTTTACAATATCTGCTATCAATAAAAGATTACGAGGCATGAAACAGAGTAGAAAAATTAAAATCTTCTGGTCTTTAAAAGACATTGTTAAGAGAATGAAAAACCAAGACAGTGACTGGGAAAATACATTTGCAAATCATATATTGGATAAAGAACTTCTATCCAGAATATGTAAAAAATATAAAATACTAATTTTAAGAAAACAAATATTACAATAAAAAATGGGAAATTATTTGTACAGACAAGGACACTTAACCAGACAGAGATTATAGATGGATAGATCTAGGTAGATAGGTAAGTAGGTAGGTAGGTAGATAGATAAGGAATGGCAAAAAAGCTAAGTACATAAACATATGCCAACAATTAATTATTAGGAGATTTTAAATTAATATGACACTGGAAGACCAATACATTTAGAAAGGCTAAAAATTAAAAGACTGACTATACTGAGTTTTGGGAAGATATGGAGGAACAGGAAATCTCAAACGGTGCTGGCAGGAATGCAAAAATGGTAAAGCCAATTTGGAAATCAATCTGACGGTTTCACAAACATTAGATGCAAATACTTACATGCTATCATACTTAAATATGATCTAGCCTCTGCACTGTAAGGCTTTACTCAATAGAATCGAATGCATATATTCATAAAAAGACTTGTACATAAGATTTGCAGGGATCTTGTTTATATAAGCATGTCTTGTATTGAATGATTTTGGCTTGTCTTAGGCATTGACATTTTCAGCATACCCTAAATATCCAGGACATCCTAAATCTCAGGGTTATGGTTTTTTTTTGGCAAGTTACATAAATTCAGCCAAGTTTTTTTTTTTTTTTTCATCACAGTAATCAGTGCTTAAATCACTTAAATTACGAAACTACTTTTTTTTGTAATTTTGTAAACTTTTCAATAGGTCAACCTGGATTATGGTCAGGAATTGTCAGTAACATATGTGCTCATGTGATCATCACACTCAATTTTTAAAAATTCTTGCAATGCTTGCTACTATCTGTATTTTTATTTCTGTACATTTCAATGTCAAAGCACCAAAGCACAAGTATAAATTCTGTGGTGAGTTTTCTGAACAGTGGATATTTATAAGAAAGAAAGAAAGAAAGAAAGAAAGAAAGAAAGAAAGAAAGAAAGAAAGAAAGAAAGAAAGAAAGAAAGAAAGAAAGAAAGAAAGAAAGAAAGAAAGAAAATCTCTTTTAAAGTTCTTAGTGCAACATACAGTTATTCACCTAATCTCAGAAACCATGGAAAGTCATACATAGACCAGCATATACTAATAGATAAGATAAGAGAGGTACCATTTTCTCAATCAGGACCAGAAAAGTGATTTAAATGACATTTTTGATGAAGAGAAATCTAGATGAAGAAGATAGACCAATTGTGGCAAAAGATGTCATGGCTTTCCAAACTGTATGCTGTCCTCAGTCTTTTAGCTTAAATAATTATTTAAGCATATTTTTATCAGAAGTATTTTCTGAATCCAAAAAGGCAAGCAAATTTTCATGTACCAGGACAAAATGAACTTTAACAACGAATAACTATCATTCTCTGTATTCATGGCATAATGATAGGTACAAATAATTTCAATGAAGAAAAACATTCTAAATCTCTTACAGATAAGGCCAGTAACAGTAGCAAACTTTTGCAGACTCTCTTAATAATTTTAGGGTTAATGAGAAAGACTACACTGCTAATGGTTGAGATAAATAAAAATATTGATGAGTGTTTGTGTGAAGGTACAATGTTTATTCAAAATTGAAGCAAGGCATGAATAATTCTCTTGAAGGCATTGGACATTCTGCCCATGTTCTGCATAATGCCACTCACACAGCATCTGATCTCTTTTCTATTGACATTGAAATAACTGTCATGAAATATTTTTACTTGATTTATACTGTTTGAACTGAGCAATTTATGAGTATATGTACATTTTTTTAGCATTTTGTAGTCTTGCATTCTGTTGTATTAAAAAAAAGTTGGTTCTCTAACAAATTCAGAGAACTCTGGTTATTGAAGTATTAATTCATGCTTTAATTCCAATGTCTTCCAAATACTTATTAACTGTTTTGTTTTTGTTTTTTGGAGACAAGGTCTTGCTTGAAGTAGCTGGGACTACAGGCACAAACTAATTTTTTATTTATATTTTTTGTAGAGACAGGGTCTCTCTGTGTTGCCCAGGCTGAACTTGAATTCCTGGCCTCAAGCCATCCTTTAGCCTCAGCCTCTTGAAGTGCTAGGATGACAGTTATGAGCCACTGCACCCAGTAGGTTGACCTTTAAAATAATCTAGCAATTAAAGCCTATTATTTCTTATGCATAGTTTTCAATACCTTTTTAGCAATAAGATTATGCAAATTGATAGAAAACCAAATTAGATAATTCAAGGGCTGAATTACTTAAAATAACTTGTTGAATGTGTTAAATAAATAATTTATTTAAAAAAAAAAAAAACTCTTTAAATGTTAGGACTTTCCTTAAAAGGGAAAATGTTATTTATATATAGGAAAAGAAATTTCAACTTTAGTTTAAAAATTATTACAGCATTTGCCATAACTATTTTAAAAACAAATTTTAGGCCTTGAAAAATTGATTATTTTACCTGGATGTTACAGAAGGGAAACAAGAGAAATTATCACACACAGTGTTGATGAACGGAATAAAAATTAATAACAATGTTCCTTTTTTTGACACTTAAAAAAGTCACTGATCAATAGATGCAATATAATCCTGAGAAAAGAAACACAAGTTATTCCATGAATAATGATATCTTGTGAGTCAACAAATCAAATTTGAAGAACAATTGTCAGATGTATTAATTTTATGCCAGGAAGTTTAGTATACCAACTTATAATGCTAACGTTTATGTTTACTCATCAGTGAATGTTCAATGGACAAAAGAACAAAAAAGATAGATGCAACCAATGGCGATGTAAATGGAACATAGACCACAATTGCAAGACATTTTATATACAAATTATTCCAAAAAAAAAAGAACATTTAACGATAGCAAAATCCTTAGGGAAAGAAAATTAAATAAATCAGTATGTAATTTAGACAATTATAATTTGTTATAGATAAACAAAGAATAATTTTTAGAATAAGCACGGTATTATTATTTAGAAATAATTCAAATTTAATAAGATACTCGCTAAAGGACCTTACTGTTTATTTTTATTTGCTAAAGATAGCAACCTTATTTGTATATGGATGTTTGTGACAGCTTTATTTTTAATAGTAGACCCTGTCAATACTGCAGAAGTCCATTTGTTTAGTCCATTCGGGCTGACTTAACAACATATCAAGGACTGGTTGGCTTCAACAACAGAAATTTTTTTCTCACACTTCTGAAGAATGGGGGGTGTAAGATCAAGGTGCCAGGCAATTTGTTTCCTGGTAAGGGCTCTCTTATTTACTTGCAGACATCCACTTTCTCCATGAATATGCAAATGGTCTTTCCTTTGTGCTCTCAAGGGAAGAGAGTGCTCTCTGGTGTTCTCTTTTAGGCACACTAATCCTATTGGATCAGGGCCTCTTCCTTATGGCCTTAATTACTTCCTTAGAGTTCCCATCTCTAAATACAGCAATGCTGAGAGTTAAGGCTTCAACCTACAAATTTGTGGAAGGACACAAGTATTTAGTCCATAACATACACTGAAAGATAAATGGAAAAAGGAACTGTGGCATAGTCATACTGCAAAATATTCTTTGGAACTCAAAAGAAGCTGTTAATACAGGCTATAACATGGATGACTCTCAAAATAATTATGCTGCTGAAAGAAGTCAGACAAAACATATGTACTGTATTATCGCATTTATATGGAAGTCTGGAAAGTGCAACTAATTTATGATAAAACAAGTAGATTAGTGACTGCCTGGAAATGGGGAAGATGGTTGTTTGAAGTGCGGAGGGCAAGAATTATAGAGGAGCTTGAGGAAAATTTTGTGATGGTGGATATGCTCATTATTTCCATGACAGACTTTATTTGTTCATGCATAGTTATGCCGCAATAAAATTGTTGAAAAATCTTATGATGGCCGCTGCCAACCCGTGAGGCTCACTCTAAATATTGTTGCATAGAACTGGAAGCTTTGGTCCGGCCTCTAATTGGAAAATATTGATCTTTTTACCAAGTTCTAGAGATCCAATTCTGCATAATCACTGTCATTCTAATGCTCAAGTCCTCACTGGGTTTCAGTTCTAAAACTGCACCTGTCCTTGGACAAACACCTGCATCCTTCATGTTTTCTCCTTATTCTTAAATTACGTGATTCTTCCTGACTGGTATAATTTCACCAGGTACAGTTTGGATTTGCAGTAGTTGCTTTGGATAATTTTGACTATAAGCAAGATAGTTTTATTTGAGAGGTGCTCTAGACCAAAATGAGGGGAAAAAAAGACTGTTCAATTATCTGCATTCTTTAATTGGAATGCAGAAGCTTCAAACTTCAAGTTGAAATCAAACATTGCTTCACCAAAGCATTCTTTAGTTAACACCAATGAAAATTGTGAAAACGTAAAACTACTTCATGTTGTCAATACATCCAAATCGTGTTGTCCTTCTCTTATGTTATCTTTTTTCCCCTCTTTTTCTTTCTCCCTTTGCTCTTTTTGAGTCAGAGGTACTACTTCAATGCGCCTTAAGAATGCAGCCTCCACATGGAGAAGATATTGGTTGTTCTGTAGCCTTAGATCCTTGGGTCATTGTTAAAAGAGTCAGGACTTAGAAGATATTGTTTTTGAAGGGTTTAGACTTATCATGGCCTCAGATCCTCTAAACCCTACTGACCTCTACCAATCAGAATATCTTTTCGTGAGCCCAGGTGATAAACTTAGGTTGAGAAAAACTAATCATCACAATCCTGAAGATGATTTAAAGGTACTGTATCTTTAAGAAACAATAATACATGCAGAATACTATGTATGCATGTATGTTATTTATAATATATTTAATATATACAAACACATTCATCCTAAATAAAGAACAAACATATTATACAGATAAAAAGTCATATCATTAGAATTCACAATTTCTGAGTTTTATCTGACACATGCAAATCTTCTTATGGTGGTCATAACTTTTAATATCTCAATGTTAATATTTCCTGTCTCTCAAAAATGTAAGAGAAACAATAACTAGTATTATCCTAATTTCTCTAAGTTGTGACTAAATTATGATGAATGTGAAAACACATCATAAAGTTTTCAATAAAAATGTATATAATCCTATAAAATGAAAGATAATAGTATCATTTTAAGTGCAGTGGTAAACAAGTAGCACATAAATAGCATTTATTTAACCACTAATTATGATTGTAACTCTTCTTGAAAAATAAGTATGTGTGTTTTCTGTTCTGTATTTTTTACCATATTATAGAAAAATACTTGTATTTTCATTGTGCTTCAAATTCAAATTGTTACAAAAATCAATTTTTAATGTAATTTTGACATAGAAATATATGTCAAATTAATTTCTATTTCTGCACACTAAAACTTTAAAACTTTTCTAGAAACCCATGGCTTCTTTTTCTTAACTCTCCCCTTCTGTATCTACACAGAGAATTCAGCTTGACTTCTTAGGCATTTTTTTTCCTTCCGAATTTGTCTCTCTTTTCCTTTTCTGATCCCCGGCGATTTCTTCGGGGCTTGCTCAGGTCATCTCCTAATGTTTAATCTTATAAGTCACCTCAAGAACTACAAATTTGTGCGGATTCCTTTTGTCTGGATTTCTTTCAATCAAAGGGGGTCTTGTGCTTGTCAGTTTCTTTCTTCTCCTTGAGTATTCACTCCTGACCCCTTCCATTGAGTTTTAGGCCACAGTGAGTTCTTCATTCTCTGTATTCTATTAGTCTTAAAAATAGTGTCTCACTCTTTATATCTTAATTGGTCTTTACTTATTTTCTTCAGGTCTTTGAGGACGAAGAAATAATCTTTTATTTTGGTCACTCGTATAGTGCCTTAATATATTTTTGGATATAAAGTTTAGTTTTCAAAAATACTAGATAGTTGTTGATTGCCTAACTTATAATTCTACATATGGAGGTAAAAGTTACTTAAAGCTACCTAAAGAAATGAAATACTTTATAGATACATATTTGATACAATATAGATGCAAAGTTACTGAAAATTATGTTATAATGCATACAGTATCAGCTACATCATAAAGAAATGAGCTCTTTCTGGCTGGTTTATATAGGAGTAAAATGCTATCTGATAAGAATATTGAATTTTCAATAGTTAAGGCTAGAGGAATGGAGGGCAATCAAATGGGCTATAAAATACCTATTTCAAAGAAGATATAACATACTAAATTATCTATAAACTACTACTTAAATTTTATGTGCTAAATTATTTATTATTCTCCCTATAGAGATTTAAAGTCACCTTTGATCACCAAACCCAATCCTGATCCTTGTCTCATCACACACAAATTTGCATATATAGCATACTCTTCAGAATGCTATGATCAGGTTTAATTTTATGCAATGTTATATGACATTGTAATTTATTTTTCATTAAAACAGGCAACTATTGGTACATGATAGGAAAGGAAATGTTTTAAAAGCAAGCTCCAGAATTGAATTTCGATTTGTATTGGTATTAACAGCAAAAGTTTTAAAGATTTAAATATATGTGTTTTAAAGAGAATCTAAAGCAAATATGAATTTTACAAATATTAATATACAAGAACATATTAACTAAGGTGGAACAAACTACTATACATCTTAATTCACCTTTCTACGTAGGTACAGATCATTTATATTTGCCACATTCTTACAACTGCATTAATTAGGTTTTACAATTATACTGGTTTTACGGATGAAAAATCTGAGGTTCAGAAAGTTTTAGTAACTTGGTCAAGGTTACATGGTTAGTAAATGACAGACCCAGGTCTTTAAACCAAACAGCATGATGCTACAAATGGTTTGTAACTACTGTCTTATATTATCTCCTATACTTTGTCAATGTTAACATTTACATTCTCATTAGTTGCCAGGCTCTGTTATGAGTATATATGTATGTGTATATGTTCACATATAAATTCACAGCAATGCTTTGGGATAGATCTTAGTGTAACCCTATTCTACAGATGAAGATGTTGAAACACAGAGATTAGTAAATTTCCTAAGTTTGTACAGATGAAATGTGGGAAACTGAGATTTGAACCAAGACCGTCTTCCTGAAGTCCATTCAGTTAACTACTACAATAATATCTCATATAGAAAAAATACAAAAAATGTCAAATGAGTTAGCATTGTTATGTTCACACATTTATATTTCATTGTTTTACTATACAGTTTCTTATTGATCAGTTTTCTTATTTCAATATGTTAATTCATTCTTCTACTTTTTAAGAATCATTCAAATTTAATAGTAAATACTGAAGACAATGAAGATCAATTGACTGACTCATGATATAATATTGTCCTGAAAAGATGTGATTTTCTATCATTGGGATGTAAGATATTATAATATTTCCTATTTGTACAATAAAAATATCCAGCATTTCTATTTTGAGGACTCTAGAAATTTCATCTAAGCATCATTTTCAGTGACTGTTTTTGATCCAAAGCCTGTCAATTGCTACTTCAACAAACAGTTTTTGTGATGCCCCATGGTAAGTTACTTACAAGAGTTTGATCCTGGATAAGCTATGGCTTCTATGTTGTACTGGGTTACTGATTTGCCTGCTCAAATTGAAGCGATTTTTTACTTCACTAGATATTATTTTTCTTTTTAATTGTCTAAGATGAAAAGAAGGAAGGAAAAAAAAGAAGTAATGGAGGGAGAAAGAGAGGGAGGGAGAAAAGGAGGGAGGGAGGGAGAGAAGGAGGGAGGGAGGGAGGAAGAAAGGAAAGAACTTAAGGACAAAAAGAGAAACTCAAGTCTTCTTCCTGAGGTCAAAGGTTAGCTACAGGTACTCTGTCTCGATGATAATATACATTAACTTGAGCTTGTAGATAAAAAAGATTGGTGAGTACTAAAATGATGTAGTGTTTTAGGTTCTTAAAAATGACAGCAAAATGGAGGAGGCAGTTAAAAACAGTGAAGAAATGCTCAAACACTGAACAAGAGTACTTAATTCAAATCCCAATTGTTTCGTTGGTAAGGACATGACCTTCGGTAACCTTCCTATGCCTCTCTTTACCTTCATTTTTACACCTGTAAAATGAGGATAATTATGATACTTTGATGAGTTGAACTACACAAAAATATTGTTTATATTCGCCTCTGACCTAAAGTAAGTACAATATTAGCATTTGCCATGAGTTATTTGTATTTTTAAAGTTTTTATTTGATTGTATGATGCAGTATTTTACCAATGGTTTTTATTTCACTTATCTCGAAATATATTTTTCTTAATTTTTAGTAATAAATTGTTCAGTGGGGCCAATTTATGACGACTCCCCAAACTAACAATTTAATAAATTTAAAAGAAACTTAGATTGATCTGTTTTAGTAATCTACATGCCTCCTAAATCAAAATGATACTTCTAAATTTTATTTTGTTTAAATGCTTTTAGTAGCTCTTTCATAATAAAATAACTAAAAAAGGAAAATAAAAACAAAGTAATAACAGAATACTTATGATTAATCCAGACTGAAATACCCACATTCGATCTCATTTTATACACATGTAAGTTACCAACATAACTTTTTAATTGCCTATCACTAATATATCAGGGCCATACAATTTGCAGAAATAATTTTAATTTTTTAATTAATCTTTTAACATAGCATCACCATTACGCTAAAATCTTGATAATGTTTTTAAACCTGAGTTTAATTTATTTGACAGACAAGCATTGAAAACATTTTTTAATGAATGTAATCAATCTTTTTTTTAAAACATAACTTGTACCCACTTTTCTTTGCTTGGAAGCATGATGATTTTAACACTGGGAGTCTCACCATGTTAGATGTTCTATTTAAGATCATGCTTAAATTGCGTATTTTAAAACACAGACATTTTGTTCATTTTGTGGTTATACTTTCCATCCCACCTCTGTGATTCAAAACACATAAAAGAATAAGTGTTCACAATAGAAATGACAACAAACTTCCTCAAGTAGTACTGCCCTAAAAATTAAAGCAATAATAAAAAATTTCTCCCCAACTCACTACATTGGTTTTTTAACCATGATTCATCTAAAGAAACACACACACACACACACACACACACACACACACACACCCCCCAGATTAGAAGAAGAAGATGTAAAATCTCCTTCTTATATAGGTGGGGGGAAACTTTTCTCAAATTCTACTGCTTATGACAGTAAAATCTTTTGACAATTTATCAAAAACTCAGTAAATTCTTGGACTGTAAGCAATGACATAGAAACTTCAAAACAGCCACAGAGGAATAGAACATTTAATTGTTTATATCCTGGAAAGAAAGAAAAAGAAAACAGCTAGTGAGAAAAAGTTCCAAAATATAAGGAAACATGTTATGAAAGTTAGCAATTTTTGTTGTATATGTATTTTTTCAAAGCACATACAGAAAAACTAGTCCACATTTAACATAAAATGTAATTGGGAACCATGCAATTCATTCACAGAGACATACATTTATTCATTTGTCTATTCACCACACTCCCCACGCCACATTCTTCCACTTTAAGATCTGGAGTTACCACAAGTGATTCCAACTGCACCACTTAGTATTATATAAACTTTAACTAGTTATTTGTGGTATCGGGACTTCATGCTGTTGTTAAGATTACATCAAGTAATGAACATAAAATAATTAGACAATCTATGATACATAGTAAATGTTTAATGTATGTTATTCAATTTTATTATTATTTCATGCATGTTGTTGATCAATATATGATGTGAATCGGGACCTTGATCACAAGCTGATAAGACTATTATGGTATAAAAGGAAAATGCACAAATAATGGTCATGCAATGTAGAAAGTGGAAAAGAAGTGCATAAGAGAAATATGGAAACATGTTCTAAATTTACAATTTAGAAACAATAGAATACTTGTGGTATATAATATTTTTGACTTCTAATGTATAAATTTTTTCACCTAAACTATTTTTACCCTCTTCCTCAAATGCACAGCTAATCATAACTCAAACCTTTTTTGATCTTACATGATTGTCTATGTTTTGTTTTTTAATGAAATATAATCTCATCAATCGATTTACTCAACTTTATCAGAATAGACATATTGAAAACTTCCAAGCATGGTTCGAAAGGCCCTATAGATTGTGCATGCTAATTAATTGAAAGAGAGTAGACAATTTCAATGTTAGTTGACTTCAATTTTTGACCATTAGTAATATAAAACCAAAAGCTTTTTAATGACATGTCAATGGCCCAAATATTAATTAACAACAGGAAATCAGAATGTAAGTTTGCCAACTATTTCAAAGTTCTCAATAAACAGCATTACAAATATTACTAGGGAATCTAAATTACTAAACTCAGGATCTTAAAAAGTCAGATTTCTTAAATACAAATTTCAGGTCCACAACTATCTGTCAGAACACGGGGCGTTTGAATCACTCTTTGCCTCAAAATTCACATCTAGAAAACGGTCATAAAATTATTATCAATCTCTTAGATTTGTCATGACATTAAAATAAGACAATATATGAAAGTGTTCTGGAATGTTCTGGTAGGATTTTAGCTCAAGAAATTTTAGTTATTATTATTAATATTATGGATTCAATATCTGTATTTGCTCTTGTAATTGGCCTATCTTTCAAATAAGACATATGACACTGCCACAAATATTCTATATTAGTAGAGATATTTCACTCAGAAAACTGAGCTGTTAACCAATATTTTATTTTTTCATAACTTTCCCCTTTTATATTGAAAGTACCCAATTTTGGAAAATATGCTGCTGCCTACGAATCTCAATGGATACCTCATCTTAACTAGGGTATCTGTTTTATCATGGTATCTAGCTAGTTATCTCATCCTTTCTCAAGAGACAATCAGGCAGACTCTGTTCATGTACCTCATTATAAAGTAATTGAATTAATCCCAAGACCTCTTTGCCATTCTGTAAGCGTTCTACATACTGATAGCAAGGCTTGCAACTCATTTAAACTTCTCACCAAACTAGTTTCCTATATTTTGTACTTCCTAGTTAGCCGCAGTTAAGTTTCAAACATACTTCACAGGGATAAAATTTATACACAAACATTCTTTTATAAAACATTAAAGACATAAACATAATTTTATGAATACTGAACATACCTAGGGAAATTTTTACCAACAGCAGCAGTTAAATTTTGATTGCAGTGTACTGAATCGTATGTATGTAAGTTGTGACATGGATACATAGCATGAATACAGCTGGAAGCTTTTTAAAAAATCACAACTGTAAAAAAAAAAGAGAGCGAGAGACTTCATACTTACCTGAGGGTCAGTCTGCAGAACAATTTCGATTTTCTAGTTTCATTGGCAGATAAGATCCATGATAATGTTATTCAGCATGTGAGTGTCATGGCTTGTCTCATTTGTAAACTCTCCCTCATCATCTTTTTCTTATTCATTACAGAATAAAAGGCAATAGGATAGGATCATGGATAGCACTGAACATGATATTTATTCAAATCATCCTGAGATTGTAAAAAAAAAAAATCACAAGAGCAGGCTTTTTTTTTCCTTCCTAATGGATTTTCTGCAATTGTGGTGAATCATTTTAATTAATGTCTAAAGTTTCAGTTAAACTTATTTTAAAATATATTTAAAACATTTGGCAGCATGATAATTTAGAGTAATCAAATTTCTACTCATAGAAAAAAGCAGTGTTTTCATTATATAGTGTTAGACAATCTGTGCTATTATATCCAATGCAATGATACAGAGCACACTTCAGCAGCCAGAGTTTATCTTCCTCGGTGCAAGATTTCACACACGACAGATTGCAAATTATTATTGTGTGGCTCTGTGATATAATCAGTTACCATTATTACATAGTAACCACGGTAGTAAGGAGATTTTCATAGAGCTGTATTTTTAATGGACTTCAGAACCAAAAGCAGAACAAAAGCAAACACCCTCATTGAAGCACTTTTTAAGTAAAGACATCACACTAATTTTAATGTTTATTAACTTGTTTTAGAAAACATTGGCTTTCTAAGTAGTCTATGTTCTAAATATTTTAAACTCAAATTCATAGCAAAATTAAAATTCATGGCTAAATATCTTTTCTTGATAGGGAACTGGGTGAGAATGTCACTCATATCAACTTCTAGGATGTTTAAATGAAGATAAAAGGCTCACTTAAATCCAAATATGTTATTATTGATGTCCCAATAAAGGATTTTTAGTTACATGGATTATGTTTCTCCCATTGAAAATAAATAAACTCAACAAGTATTCTCTGGGGAGACTGAGAATAACAGTTTGCTTTTTACATGAGCTTATTTCCAAATCAGGAAAACACTCACAGAGAGACCGACAGCTATTTGTTGGTTATCAGTTTTGTTCTTGAAAGAGTTTGTGAGGAAACCCATCGGGAAAAGTTTGCTCCAGCTTCTTCATTTTTTCAATGATACCTACTGCCCCCTGCTGACTCATTACGGAATAAACCATTACATTCCTCGAAATTTAAACAAAAGCCTTTGAGTCATTAAGTGTAATGAAAGATACATTTGTTAAGGTTTGAAATTGCATACATCTTTCTCATCGCATTACTATGTATAGAAAATATTATTTCCATATCTAAGTTCTGAAATGTCCCTATTTATGTTGCCTTTTGTGTGTTCTCAACTGATTTTCTGATATCCTCCCTTTCACCCACAGGCCAGCTTATGTTATAAATCCAAAGCTAGTGAAAACACAATTAGAGAAGACTACGTGAAGTGTGAAGAGCTTAATGTTTTATGGCAATTGAGCAAGATTTATTCAGTAAGTCAGAAATGTGTTTTCACTGCAAGTGAGTGTTTTATGGTGTTTCGCTTTTGACAGTCCCTTGTGGAACAAGGTTGAGAAAAATTTAAGCTGGGTTTTGTAATTTATGTGAGGATCAATAGATATTTTGTTTCCTCAACACTGATTAACCTGTGAAATGGAACTTATTTCAAATACACCGCAGAGTTGCTATTAAAAAGAATATATTATCCAAATTCAGGCCACAAGACTATATTACAGGATAGAATGTGTTTCAACAAATTACTGCTGACACTTTCAATAACTAGGGCCCAGGAGAAAGCCATACAGAAAATGATATTTTAGTAAGGCTTCCAGGGAGTCAATCACCAGTTTTCAGTCAAGAACATAATCGCTTGTTCTCTCTTTATTCTGAATTGCTAACCACAACTACTGTGTCTCATTAATTGATGATGATCTTTGAGATTATCTATACTTGCAATGTCTCTAAGCTATTTCAGCTGGAAAGTTTATGAGAATATGTTGTTAAAAACATTGAAAGAAAACAAAATCTCAGCTAGAAAAAGGAAAATGTTGTATCAATTGTTATTAGCTTGCAAGTGAAGTAATTACTTTCAATTTCTTGTATTAATCAGTTGTTTTAAAAGAATACATACATTATAAATTACAAATGTTAATTACTAAGAAATAATTAAATATTAATAAGTAAATGCTGCAAAATACAGTACACAAACTTAATTTTTTAAGAGAGGCAATTGGTATTTAATTATTATATATACAGGTAAAGGATTATCAAGCATTTTAGGTAAATAAATAACAAAAAAATAAATTATTATTTTTAAATATATTATTATTATATACAAGTACTAGTTTATTTTTGTTTGAGTAAGACAATTATGTCAATGAACAGAAGATATCTGTCTACCAGAAGATAACTAACTGCCTATCAGAGGCATGTATTCGAAACCTACCAGATGATAAAGTACCCTTTATCGTGGAAAAAATAATTCCATTTTTTCTTATGAAATTAAAAGGAATTATGGCACAAAATATTTCATACTCATGACTCAAGAATTCTACCCAAATTTATAGATTATTCTTGTATTATCCAATCAGAAAAGAGCAGGGAAGACTGTAGAAAGAAAATCTACAAAGCTACAGCACTTACTCCAGCATCCACTTTACAATGAACTTTTTCTCTAGTGCCATGTATTAAGTTTATTCTCCCCAAATACTAATTAAATGATTACACTGTGTGCACACGTGTGTGTATGCACTGAACGTTTCCAGGATAATTAAATGGACTAATCTATTCACTTTCTTTCTAGATTATAAGTGTTACAAATTATTGTAATATTTCCCCGAATGCAGAAAAAATAAGTATGTTTACTCAACTGACCTTTTCTTCCTGAAGAAAACACTCGTGTTAAAACTATATACTGCAAGTAATTGTATGCTTTCTTGAAATTAGTTTTAACCTTTTACTGAGTTTTCATAGTATAAAAATGGAACGTAAAATACTCATAGAACTGGAAGTTTGCATGTATCTCTCAATACAAATGTTTTTTCATAGTATAAAAATGGAACATAAAATACTCATAGAACTGGAAGTTTGCATGTATCTCTCAATAAAAATGTTGAGAATTCAGGAGTGGAGACTAAAACACATAGTAGGGTAATTATTTTCATCACAGTTAATACTATTTACCTAAGTATAATTACCTAGAATATCTAAAGAAATGCAATCTAAGCTCTGACTTAAAAATTAGGAATACTAGGTTCTAATATGGCCATGTTTTCTAACAAACTATGTCTATAACAGCTTGGTAAATCATTATACCTTATGATCTTTAGTTTCCTTCTCTGTAAATGTTGAAAAGGACTAGATTCTTTTGCAAGTTCATTGATGAACATCAGCAAGCTTCCCTACATGGTCCACTTCTCAATGTCCTCCATTCTCCTAATTTGGCATAATCTGAATAAACTCATTTACTCCTCAGAATAATTCTCTGAGAATGGCATTGCTATCCTTATTTCACCAGTGAAAAAACTGAAGTTCAGAAAGGATAATAGGCTTGTTGAAATTCAAACAAATGGTAAATGGTGGAACTATTCATAACAATGAAAAACAATACTTAGCAAACTATCACAAGAACAGAAAACCAAACACCGCATGTTCTCACTCGTAGGTGGGAACTGAACAATGAGAACACTTGGACTCAGGAAGGGGAACATCACACACCGGGGCCTATCATGGGGAGGGGGGGGGGGGGAGGGATTGCATTGGGAGTTATACCTGATGTAAATGATGAGTTGATGGGTGCAGCACACCAACATGGCACAAGTATACATATGTAACAAACTTGCACGTTATGCACATGTACCCTACAACTTAAAGTATAATAATAATAAATAAATTAAAAAAAAAAAAAGAAAAACAATACTATCAGTGGGAAAATGGGTTTTTAAGAACAAAAAAATGGAGGGGTGAATCATTACTATTACCGTTTTAACATTGTTTAGTGGTTATTTTCTATGTAAATTCCATAGATAGATTAGATAGATAGATAGATAGATAGATAGATAGATAGATAGATAGATAGATAAAAGAAAGAAAGAAAGAAAGAAAGACAGACATACAGACAGACAGAAAGAAAGAAAGAAAGAAAGAAAGAAAGAAAGAAAGAAAGAAAGAAAGAAAGAAAGAAAGAAAGGTGAATAGCCAGCCAGGACTCTCCAGAGAAACAGAACCAATAGAATATAGATATAGACAGAGATAGAGATAGAGATAGAGATAGAGATAGAGATATATAGATGTATAACAGAACAAATGCAATATATGAATATATAAAAATGAGAATTAGCTAATTAAATTATGGAGGCTGAGAAGTTCTTCCATTTGCTCTCTATAATCTGAAGAACCAGGAAAGGAGGTGTTAATATAATTCTGTTTGTATCTGATTCTGAGGGTTTCATAACCAGAGTAGGGGACCAGGATGGTTAAGGGTGGGTAGTGCTTGTATAAGTCTCAGAGCTGGAATGCCCTAAAACCAGGAACTCCAATATCTGAGGACAGGAGAAAATGGATGTCCCAGCTTAAGAAAAGAAAGCAAATTTGCCTTTCCTCTACCTAATTATTATATTGGTCCCTCAATGGATTGAATGATATTCACCCACATTGATGAAGTCAATCTTCTTTATTCAGTTTACCAATTTTAATGCTAATTTCTTCCAGAAACACCCTCACAGACATACCAGAGATAATGTTTTACCACCTATCTGAGCATCTCTTAGCCCAGTCATTGACACATAATATTAACATAATATTAACTATCAGATGAATGATTGATAGATAGAAAGATAGATAGATAGATAGACAGATATATCAACTCACATCATTATACATACAAATAAAAATTTACAAGCTTGAAGAAACACACTGTGTAAGTTCAGGAAATTTGTCACTGACATACATTAAAATGATAAAATATACACCTGTGAATTTGAACAATAATAATTCAACAAAATATTAACAATAAATTCAGTGATGTTAAATAGAATGTTCTTGGGTTATTTGACATATCATTGGGTTATTAGATCCTTGGTGAAATTGATCAAAATGGACTGTGGTTGAAATAGATTCATTGTGGTTTTCAGGAACTGAAGTCAGGATAAACCAACCCTTCTGGATATATGGGCTTTGCAGTCTCAACTCATAGAATTTCTCATTATTTAAATTATTTCTGCCATTTAATGGATTTTTCACTTAACAGTAGAATCTCATTACACTTAATTGCAACTAACCTGAATTTTTACCTTTTAAAATAGACTTTTCTCTTTATCCCTGACTAATCTTCTCTAAATTTCCATTTCATTTGCAATTCTCTTTTTGGTCACCGAGAATCTCCAAAATGAAGTCCAGTTCATTATATGCCTCATTATCGATATTACCATAGAGCTATTATTGTCATTTACTCCAATGACCTTTGATGTCTTCAATTCAGTCTTATTCTGAAGAAGCCTGGAAGTGCTACAGTCAGATGACTTGGACCATTTTCAAAGCACAGACTAATTTTATTCTGATAGACGATAAATCTTAGGGCCCTCCAGGAAAAATACCAATCAACCAGGAGAGCTTCTTTTTTCCTCCTCCTCTTGTTTTCTCCTTAGAGAAGCAAGAGTTTAAATTTTATATTTGTTTGTTTATTTGATCAGTGTTTTTTATTTGTTTCTTTTGGTTTTACTTTTGTTTTTGCATAGAACCTAATGGAGATTAAAGGTCAAGAGTGTCCTGAAGGTTTACTCCAAATTACTCTGCTCTGTACTTTTAGTGTAATTTTCTATACAACCTTATTTCTTTCTATTCTCTTAGTCTTTTTAAGTTTTAATAATTTTAAAGACAAGCCAAATAATTTAAATACCTTCAATATAAGTTGAAGAATATGATAGTATGATTTCAGTAGCAGAAACTAAAATAGCAAACTTCAATAGAAAGTTGGGTTCTTTCAACTGCTCATATCAACATGTTGCTGATCTGAAGGCGATATGGAAAAAAATGACTTTTATAAAACTATGTTTTTGATGGTACTAAATATTGTGTTAATGCCTTTTTTTTTAAAAATTGAAAATGTAAATCATTATTGTTTCAATTACCCAGTTTTCATAGTTGTACTAGTTTATATAATATAAACTAGAATTTCAAACTGTTAAGAATTCAACATTGATGATATTAATTAAAATAAAAATTATTACGTTAAAAACTAAAAGAACATTCTTCTGCATTATTTTTCTCCAATTAGACTCAACATTTTCATAACAGAATTATTTACTCATTGGCATTTTACACTTGTATGATTTTAAAAAATGAAAGCCCTAAAGTATTTCATATTCTAAATTTTGAATCCTAAAGAAAACATTAAAATGTGTTCAGACAACTTTAGTGTTTTAACTTTTTTTTTTTTTGAACAGAGTCTCTCTTTGTCACACAGGCTGGAGTGCAATGGTACGGTCTCGGCTCACTGCAACCTCTTTCTCCTGGGTTCAAGCGATTTTCCTGCCTCAGCCTCCGGAGTAGCTGGGACTACAGGTGTGTGTCACTTAATTTTAACTTAGTTAAATTTTTTGCCTCCCCATCAGACTGCAATTTTTTAAATATTATAATGATAATTTATGTACTTCAAACTATGCATTATATATACCAGTCAATAAGACTGGTATATATATTACCCTCTAGCTGACTAAACTTTAGACAGGCTTCTTTCTGACTGTGAGTTCCTGAATCTTATTTTCTTTAGAAAACTTCCAATTTAGGCAACAACAGCCAAAATTGATGAATGGAATCTAACTAAACAAAAGAGCTTCTACAGAGCAGAAGAAACTATCATCAGAGTGAACAGGTAACCTACAGAGTGGGAGAAAAATTTTGCAAACTATCCATCTGACAAAGGGCTAATTTCCAGAATCTACAAGGAACTTAAACAAATTTTCAAGAAGAAAACAAACAGCCCCATCAAAAAGTGGGCAAAGGATGGGAACAGACACTTCTCAAAAGAAGACATTTGTGTGACCAACACACATAAGAAAAAAAGCTCATCATCACTGGCCATTAGAGAAATGCAAATCAAAACCGCAGTCAGATACCATCTCACACCAGTTAGAATGGTGGTCATTAAAATGTCAAGAAACAACAAATGCTGGAGAGGATGTGGAAAATAAGGAACACTCTTACACTGTTGGTTGGATTGTAAATTAGTTCAACCATTATGGAAGACAGTGTGGCAATTCCTGAAGGATCTAGAGCCAGAAATACCATCTGACCCAGCAATGCCATTACTAGGTATATACCCAAAGGAATATAAACCATTTTACTCTAAAGACACATGCACACATATGTTTATTGCAGTACTATTCACAATAGCAAAGTCTTGGAGCTAACCCAAATGCCCATCAATGATATACTGGATAAAGAAAATGTGGCACATATATACCATGAAATATTATGCAACCATAAAAAAGGATGAGTTAATGTCCTTTGCAGGGACATGGATGAACCTGGAAACCATCATTCTCAGCAAACTAACAAAGGAACAGAAAACCAAACACTGCATGTTCTCATTCACATGTGTGAGTTGAACAATGAGATCACATGGTTACAGGGAGGGGAACATTACACACCAGGGCCTGTCAGGGAGTGAGGGGCTAGGGGAGGGATAGCATTAGGAGAAATACATAATGTAGATGACGGGTTCACACGTGCAGCAAACCACCATGGCACGTGTGTATCTATGTAACATACCTGCACATTCTGCACATGTACCCCACAACTTAAAGTATAATAATAATTTAGAAAAGACAGCTAGCTATAGGTTAAATGCTGGCTATATGAGGCCAGGCAAATGTTTTCAAACTAAAATATTTTCCTAGGCCTTGAAAAAAAAATAAAAGAAAACTTCCTATTTAAATTCTTTCTCTGCCTCTCTGAGATATAAATATTCTACACCCAGAAATCTTTCTCAAGGACCTGGGAGTGATCCCTTTGAAATGTAATAATTGAAAAAGATAGGGCCCATATCTCCCAGTTTCTGTGGGAAAGCAGGAGTTTAATTTTTGATAAGCACCAATTACTGAGTACTGATAGCCTACTTGCATTGACCCAGCCTCCCCTACTGTGCTCCAATACTTTTCCATTAGTTCACCCTATAGTTTTAAAATCCTCCTGCCTTTGTTTCAGTGGAGTTCAATTTCTCTTCACTATTGCAATAGTCTTGACCTGTATTTTAATAGTCTTGAATAAAATCTTCTTTGCTGTTTTCATAAGTGGCCAGTGCAATTTTCGTTTTACAGTCCAATGATAAATTGATTAAACTGAAACTGTTACTCCATGTTCATGGTGTATTAAAACGATACAGTATATCCTAAAACATATTTTCTCATTTATGTATATCAATGTATTCATGAATCATGTATATCCATGTATTCATAAATATGAATACATTCATATTCATTAGAAAAAGTAACATTTTGATTAAAAATCTTGGGAGCCAAAGCTCAAGCAATTTCTGATTAAATCAGAGCCCCAAGATGTGTACACAGCTTTCTTCACAGTTTTCCTCTGTTGTCTCTTATGTATTTGGTAAACCACATAAGGTTTTACCAGGAAAATATTTTTTGTATTAAAATCATATACAAAATGCTCTCTGTACTCCTACAATCTTGCTTTTTTAAAAAGATTCTGTTTATTTCAGATTTGCTTTTATAGCAGAACACGTTTCTGCTGTGTTTTACACTTTACATTTTTACTTCACAACAGGGAACAGCTTATTAGTGGGTGGCAGAACTGGGATCCAGACGTGACTGCACCAATATGTATATACCCAAGTTAACTTCAGCTCTTTTTCAGGCTGGAATACGTTGGATAAAATAACTTGGAAGACACATACACTATGAAATAAATGAAGAAGCATTTGAGAAAACAGTATATGCTGCCAGTTTACCTAGGCCCTATTTTCATCTCTTTTGTTGACTTGTTACATAACATGTTTCTTAGTCTTCCTTGTTGTAATAATAATGATGATTATTAATATTCTTTCTGTATTCTGAGAAATATGAATAGTTATATTTCCTCCTTCTTCCAATCCTGTAGATTAATGTTACTTCAAAGCAATGTTTGGGAATTGCATATGAAAATAAATAATATCATAATATCTTTGTAGCTAGGGTTAAATCTATGCAACATCAAATCATCAAACAGATTGGTTAGGTATAAAGATAAAATTTTTTGGCTAAATAACATAACTGGCCAATATTTCTAAATTTCCTTTTAAAAATTGTACTAAAATATCAGTGGTCCATGTTATACAACAAATACTAAAAAATTACAATTCACCATGACACCATACTAAATATTAGAGTGAGACTACCAAAACAAACCAAGAAAAAAAACAAAACCCCCCCCAATGTTCCAACGATGCTTGTATAATACAGGATAAACAAACAAATAAAAATGCTATGAAATAGTGAATTGTGAGAAAATGAGTGAGAGGTGAAGAATTGGGAGAAGAGCTTTCATATTGAGCAAGCTGTATTTTTAAAAGATCAGAAACAAAAATAGGTCATAGCACAATTCAGTCATTCTCAAAGACAGGGCTTTTCAAAGTGGATTAGCCGGATGAACATTACCTGGGAACTTGTTAAAAATGTAAATTGTTGAGAACCCCCGATCTACTGATTTGGAAACACTTGAGGTGGGGCCTGGCACTCTGTGATTATACTGGTGAGCATCATTCACGCAAATGTTTAAGAACCTCTAACACAGACTTTGCATGTGCTTGGAACAAGGTCATTTGGATGAAAAGAAGGGAAATTGCTTCAAGTTTCCTAGATGCTGCTAGACACTGATAAAATTTCTCTGGCACTGGTACATTTCCTCTCTTTTAACCCATGTAACTTCCCCTCAATTAGAATGCTTAGAGACTGAGGCGTGAAATTATATTTATATTAAGGTGAAGAGTTTATAGTGAGGTATTAAACTTTTAAGTTATACATTTTAAATTATAAAACGAATAAGCAAACAAATCTAACCCAAAATGTACAGAGTTTTTGGATAGCAAATATTTCTAAAACACACTGAAAAAGGAAGTGCAGATTTGTTTTTAAAAGCATTTCAATGGAAAAAAGTACAAATGCTTGCAATGATTTTCAGTTTAGAACAATAAAAGCTAATTTTGATTGTTTTGAAATTGACTTGCATTAAAATCTTAAAACACTTGGAGCTCAGCCTTGATGGGGAATTTCCTCTTCATATGACATTCCCAACAAAGAGAGAAATGTGTGTGGTAAAAAGAAGAGCAGTATGGCTTCTCCAGCTGTTGTATGTTAAGAGATGCTGTGCAGAAAGTATGGATCTGGAGAAACAGAACAGATTTGAATAGAATTGTAGCTTTGTGCATGATGAGTTCGTGTTAAAGCATTTATCTTTAGCTCTTGTCTGCAAATGTTCTCTTCACTGCATAGGTATAAACACAAGGCTATCTTAACAGTAACTGCCTTTATTTCTTTCAAGGTTTTAATAGAAAATATTTCACTCTTTGCCTGCTTTAATTTTTTCTAATTCTAATGTTGATATTCTATTTAAATCATTCCTATTGGATTGCTTATTTATATACACCAAAACTGCAATCCTTCTGGCTGTGAAACATACAAAAGAAACTTTAAAGATAATTAACATAGCAGCAGAGGAACATGGAATAGAGGAACATAGGTTTATAAAATATATTGCATAAAAGAGCTTACTCCACTTATAAGAAATGAGATAGCTGGCCGGGCACGGTGGCTCACGCCTGTAATTCCAACACTTTGGGAGACCAAAGCGGGAGGATCACGAGGTCAGGAGATTTAGACCATCCTGGCTAACACAGTGAAACCCTGTCTCTACTAAAAATACAAAAAAATTAGCCAGGCGTGGTGGTGGGTGCCTGTGGTCCCAGCTACTCAGGAGGCTGAGGCAGGAGAATGGCATGAACCCGGGAGGCATAGCTGGCAGTGAGCCAAGATTGTGCCACAGCACTCCAGCCTGGGCAACAGAGCAAGACTCTGTCAAAAAAAGAAAGAAAGAAAGAAAGAAAGAAAGAAAGAAAGAAAGAAAGAAAGAAAGAAAGAAAGAAAGAAAGAAAGAAAGAAAGAAAGAAAGAAAGAAAGAAAGAAAGAAAGAAAGAAAGAAAGAAAGAAAGAAAGAAAGAGAGAAAGCTTTATAGAGGATGATCACACAGCCTTGAAGAATGCATTAGTAATAACAGATAACAAGGATGAAAAGATACTTCAGGAAATAACAGCAAGTGCAACATCATGGAGATGACAGAGAAAATGATATCAGGACAAAAAGCAGTTTGGTAAGTATAGCATAAAGTCAAGAAGGCAACTGACGGGAAATGTTTGCAAAGTCAAACAAGGGAAATATTGAAGGAACATGTCTACAATGCTATCGAGCTTAGATGTAGACTTCAAGTGAGGGAAAAAACAGTGGAAATAGTGTGAAGGATAAATTAAAAGTAGGATTTGCAATCTGGGATAAAGTTAACCACCTGAGAGACTCTTGCTACTTGTAATGAGGATAGAGAATAGAAACTACCTTAAAAGACTAATCTTGTTAGAATATAATTGTAACGTTGATTTGTTAAGTTGGCAACATAAAGAATAACATACAGGATGATTGTCAGGTTTTTATCTTGGACGATTGGTCGTTACACTTACTGATTTAGCAAATACTGATGGAAATACAGGTTTTTCATGTGGGTTAGTGTTAGGTTCTATTTGAGCTATTGCAAGAAAGAGATTTTGGGAGAACTTTCAAGTGAAAATGTTGAATTCTGCACGTTTTATAAGTCTAAGCTGGTCATAATAATTCTGGAGTTGTCAGTGTATAAGTTAAAATGATGCACGTGGAAACAATAGTCTAGGAAAACCATGTGCAACAGGAAGGTTAAAAACAGAATTTTGAAGACCACAATTGGGAAAAGAAATTATTGGTATCATAGTGATTTTAATTGCAGAAAAGCCACATTTCAAGAGAGACTATTCTGTTTTTCTTTTCTTTTATTTTAAAGCCTGTTTTAAAATGCCATTGTATAAATGAATAAGTGCCCTTCCAGAAGAATTAGGTAAACCAAATTTGCAAAGTTTTCTGAAATCTTCAGTCAGTTCAAATGTATGGAAATGGAGGATATCCAAATATTGAATGCAAATATCAAACTCACATCTATCAAAAAGAAGACAAAATTTTCTACTCTTACCTTTCAGCAATATGCCTGCTTGTCAGAATTCAGGACTAATCCTATTTTCTTTGCAAAGGTGCATTATCTGTATTCACATTAAGTATCTAATTTATCTAATTTTTTTTTATTTTATTATTATTATACTTTAAGTTCTAGGGTACATGTGCATAACGTGCAGGTTTGTTACATATGTATACTTGTGCCATGTTGCTGTGCTGCACCCATCAACTCGTCAGCACCCATCAACTCGTCATTTACATCAGGTATAACTCCCAATGCAATCCCTCCCCCCTCCCCCCTCCCCATGATAGGCCCCGGTGTGTGATGTTCCCCTTCCCGAGTCCAAGTGATCTCATTGTTCAGTTCCCATAAACTAAGATTTTGTTTTCTTCATCAATCTTCCCTTTATATTTTATGTTTGTGTGTCACCAAAAATGCTACTAATAGATGTGAATGAGGAACATTTTTTCTATTTTATTCTTGACTATATTTTCTAGAAGTCTATTTTATCAATTCGTGACTTAATAAATAAAATTGTAGGTATAGTAATGTCATTCTTTTCTATCCCATTGTTTAAAATTTTATTTTATGTGTATAGTTCCCTTTCTAAATCCTATCTTGAATATTTAACCTTCTTTGTTAACACTAATAATAAAACTTTTGAAATGATTTAGCCATTGTCCATATGTTTTAATCTATATTATTTAGTTTTTTTCCCCTAAAATATATTATTTACTGTTTTACTATAGTATTGAAAATAGTCTGCTTTGAATAATGCCAATAATTTGCAATGCTGAATGAGAAGTTTATTATGAAAGATACTTATAGTTACTAACTTAAAAAAATTTATATTTTTTAAATTGTTGAGAATGTCATTCTGGCTTTAAATATAAAGGGAAATTATATAGATAACCCATTGAAATTATAAATGGAGATGTAAAAATGTGAGCGAAGTATGAAGATTTCTATGTGAGTTGTTTCTATTATGTTGATAAGATTGACAAAATCTTCTGTGTTTTATAATTTATGTATTCTTGTATAGGGTGAACTAATGATAATTTGCTAAAATGTGCCAATAAAATTACAAATCTGTTTGTTCTGAAATAGCTAACAATTGTTTTCAATTGCATATATATGTTAATTTGGTACATAAAGTTCAAACTAATCTTGTATTCACAATTGATTAGTTTTTTCTTGCTATTATCTTTGCCTAATATTAATATTGCTATCTTTTTCTTAATTGGTTGCAGGTTTCCACAATATGTATCTAGATGTAAATTAGTCGATCTCATTTTATTTTTGTCTAATTCTGTAAAAACAGATATTCACACAATTTTTATTTTGATACAATCTCAAAAACTAACTTTCTATAAACAGAATTCATATAACAAAAATGTTACTGCTATCTACTTTCCGTCTCCATTTTGTGAACTTTTCTGTTGTAACATTAGTTCTGAGGTGATTTGGAATATATGTATTCAGTTTTTAAGCCAACAAGACTTTAGCTAAAAATGTATTCTACAAGTTATTTGTAGAAATATATTTATCTAATTATAAATACCAAAAGAATAAAATTTGACTTTTCTTTGAAAATTATCTTTTTATTTTATTTTTAAATTATTATATCTTCATTTTATTTTCCAATTTAAAAATAATAATTAAATCTCTAGCAATTATTTAGTATATCAGAAATCATCCTAATAGTAAAGTGTATTTATTTACCTGATTTTACCTTATTTTGTTGGCTTAGCTGTTCACTATCCCCTTTTAAAGTGACTTTTCAAATCTTAAAAATTTACATTAACTTGTCAAATATTTTGTTGCATTTGAGTGAGTTTAAAAATATATGGGTAATATATTTTCTCAAAATATGAAAATTTGAGAATTACTTTGGTTATCTTAAAAAGTATGCTAAAACTGGCTACATTCTTAAATTATCATCTTGATATTGTTCTAGGATTGTCTGCCTTTTTTTCTCTTTGTGTTCTTTTTGCTGTTGTTTTAATGGTTGATTTCGTATTTTCTCTTCCTTTTTGCTCTGCTAAGTTTACTTATTTTTATCTAGATAATTGTCATTAATATTTCTGTAATATGAATTGAAGGCAAGGATATTTGTTCAGCTCAGAACATTTCTTATACACATTTTATTTTGTAGCTGTGCCGCGGTTTTTTTTCTGGTTGCAGGAATAAATAACTTCCATATGTTGATTCTCTGTAATCTTTCCACCATACATTTTTTGGGCTTCTCATCATATTCCATACTTTATACAATTTTGCTTATTTTTGTTTGTCATCTATATCACTAAGTTTATGTGCTGTGATGCCAATTCTTCCCCACTGGAGTTTTGTTTTTTGTTGCTAAGAAAAACAATCTTTTTTTTAAAAAAAAAAAACAAATACAGAAAATATAATTACATCAAATATATAATTTAAGGAATTTTCACACTAAACACAATGCACTTACCAGCAGATTTTAATTTTGCTATTTCCTTTTAAATTTCTTGCAGTGCTTTTTTGAATACCAGTCAGCAACTAATGTACTTTTTTTCTGTGCGTTTTCCTATCTTCTCTCCCACCCACACCAATAGACACTGGGGATTATATCTCTTAGTGCTAATTGTTTATGGTTCATGTTATGTCCTATGAGGTATATGAATATTTTCTGAGTGGATCGTCAAGGAAAGAAATTCGTGGCCTGGATCACATGTTTTCATATCATCCTGAATTTTCATAATTTGTAATACTCATCACATTTGTATTTAATCTTTTAATGTTTTTGCAAACAGATGCTCAGCTCCATAAAGATAAATAGGAACAGTTTATAATTTACCACTGTGTTTCCAGTGTCTTTCACAGCACCTTAAATATAGTAGGTACTCAACGAGCATTTGTTGAATATAAGAACAATTAAATAATTGAGGGAAAAAGTGAATCAATAGGAAAGTTAAAGGAGTACTTCCCTGAAGACAGTAAGTGTCAATCACTTTTCTGGACTTTTCAGTCCCTAAATTACCCCCTTAGGACATAATAGTGTGTGAATAGAGTACTACTTACTTACATTCTGGCTAAGCATACCTATCTCTTTCAAAATGTAGAACAAATTCTATTTCTAACAAGCTCCACTGTTACGGCACAAATAAAAAGAATTTTGCCAAATCCTAGCATACATTTAACTACTATCGTTTTAGTATGCTGCCTTTTTTTACTTTACTCAAGTGTTTCCATAAGATTTGGCAAACAGAGAGCAAAAAGGCTTTACGAATTTACAGCCTGCAATCATATTAATAAAGAAGAATCGCTTGCATTTCACAGGGAAAAGACATTTTATGAAAGTTGTTTTGTTTGCATGAAGTAGCCCTTTAATGAGAAGAGTTTTCTTTGAATTTTGTAGTTTCTTTTTTCTCTACTAAGATATTTTCCCTGAGCCTTAAACCATAAAAAAATATATTTCAGTCAAGTGTAGAACAATAAAAAAGATGGATTTTTCTCATTCTTTCCAATGATATCTGAAGTTAAAAGACACAAAGAGATATGTGTGAAACACTTGGCTCAGTTACTGGTTACAGCAGTGAATCAGCAGCTCAGAAATGATGTGAGAATTTAAGGCTCATTGTTAGTGCAATTCAGATAGTTTCCCTCCACGTTGATTGCAGAAACATTTTTGGGATCAACCTATCCCCTACTGACGTATAACTTAACTTCCAATTTAGTTTTTATTTTTTCTAACTGAATGGATGTATGCACAGATCTTACACTTCAATTTTTAGCTGAACATAGCTGTAACTTTTGCTTTTAAATTATAACTACATTAACTGGGTTTAGATATTTTCTCTATGATCTATCATTACAAGGAAATGCAAAAATACTAAAATCTTTTTAAAGTGATATATAAGCTTTATGAGTGGATTTAATTTTAAATATTTTCAAACCCCTTAACTATATGATGTGCACATTTTGCATCCCCAACATTTGGTTATTTCTTTATTATTATAATACTTTAAGTTCTGGGATACATGTGAAGAACATGCAGGTTTGTTACATAGATATACACGTGCCATGGTGGTTTGCTGCACACATCAACCTATCATTTACATTAGGTATTTCTCCTAATGCTATCCCTCCGTAGCCCCCCACTCTCTGGCAGGCCCCAGTGTGTGATGTTCCTCTCACAGTGTCCATGTGTTCTCTTTGTTCAACTCCCACTTATGAGTAAGAACATACAGTGTTTGGCTTTCTGTTCTTGTATTAGTTTGCTGAGAATGATGGCTTTCCACTTCATCCATGTCCCTGCAGAGGACATTAACTCATCCTTTTTATGGCTGCATAGTATTCCATGGTGTATGTGTGCCACATTTTCTTTATCTAGTCTATCATTGATGGGCATTTGGGTTGGTTCCAAGTCTTTGCTATTGTGAACAGTGCTGCAGTAAATGTGTGTGTGTGTGTCTTCAGAGTAGAATGATTTATAATCCTTTGGGTATATATCGAGTAATGGCATTGCTGAGTCAAATGGTATTTCGGTTTCTAGATCCTTGAGGAATTGCCACACTATTTTGCACAATGGTTGAACTAATTTACACTCTCACCAACAGTGTAAAAGCATTCCTGGTTTTCCACATCCTCTCCAACATCTGTTGTTTCCTGACTTCTTGATGATCACCATTCTAACTGGCATGAAATGGTATCTCATTGTGGTTTTGATTTGCATTTTTCTAATGGCCAGTGATGATGAGCTTTTTTTCTTATGTTTGTTGGCCACATAAATGTCTTCTTTTGAGAAGTGTCTGTTCATATCCTTCACTCACTTTATGATGAGGTTGTTTGTTTTGTCTTGTAAATTTGTTTAAGTTCTTTATAGATTCTGTATATTATCCCTTTGTCAGATGGCTAGATTGCAAAAATTTTCTCCCATTCTGCAGGTTGCCTGTTCACTCTGATGATAGTTTCTTTTGCGTGTTCAGGGGCTCTTTAGTTTAATAACATCCCATTTGTCAACTTTGGCTTTTGTTATTATGCTTTTGGTATTTTAGTCATGAAGACTTTGCCCATGCCTATGTCCTGAATGGTATTATCTAGGTTTTCTCGTAGAGTTTTAATGGTTTTAGGTCTTATATTTAAGTCTTTAATCCATCTTGACTTAATTTTTGTATAAGGTGTAAGGAAGGGATCCAGTTTCAGTTTACTGCATATGACTAGCCGGTTTTCCCAACACCATTTAGTAAATAGGGAGTCCTTTCCCTATTGCTTGTTTTTGTCAGGTTTGTCCAAGACAAGATGGTTGCAGATGTGTGGCATTATTTCTGAGGCATCTGTTCTGTTCTATTGGTCTGTATATCTGTTTTAGTACCAATACCATGCTGTTTCAGTTATTGTAGCCCTGTAGTAGAGTTTGAAGTCAGGTAGCATGATGCCTACAGCTTTGTTCTTTTTGCTTAGGACTATCTTGGCTCTATGGACTCTTTTCTGATTCCATGTGAAATTTAAAGAGTTTTTTCTAATTCTGTGAAGAAAGTCAGTGATAGCTTGATGGGGATAGCATTGAATATATACATTACTTTGGGCAGTATGGCCATTTTCATGACATTGATTCTTCCTATCCATGAGCATGGAGTGTTTATCCATTTGTTTGTGTCTCTCTTATTTCCTCTCTTATTCCTTGTGATTTGTAGTTCTCCTTGAGTAGGTCCTTCACATCCCTTGTAAGTTGTATTCCTAGGTATTTAATTCTCTTTGTAGCAATTGTGAATGAGTTCCCTCATGGTTTGTCTCTCTGTTTGTCTATTATTGGTGTATAGGAATGTTTGTGATTTTTGCACAATAATTTTGAACCCTGAGACTGCTGAAGTTGCTTATGAAGATTTGGGACTGAGATGATGGGGTTTTCTAAATATACACATGTCATCTGCAAACAGAGACAATTTGACTTCCTCTTTTCCTATTTGAATACCTTTTATTTCTTTCTCTTGACTGATTGTCCTGGCCAGAACTTCCAATACTATCTTGAATACGAGTGGTGAGAGGGGTATCCTTGTCTTGTGCCAGTTTTGAAAGGGAATGCTTCCAGCTTTTGCCCATTCAGTATGATACTGGCTGTGGGTTTGTCATAAATAGCTGTTATTATTTTGAGATATGTTCCATCAATGCCTAGTTTTTTGAGAGCTTTTAGAAAGACGGGATGTTGAATTTTATCGAAGGTCTTTTCTGCATCTATTGAGACAATCATGTGGTTTTTGTCATTGGTTCTGTTTATGTGATGGATTATGTTTATTGATTTGCATATGTTGAACTAGCCTTGCATCCCAGGGATAAAGCCTACTTGATCGTGGTGGATAAGCTTTTTGATGTGCTGCCAGATTCGGTTTGCCAGTATTTTGAGTATTTTTGCATCAGTGTTCATCAGGGATATTTGCCTGAAATTTTTGTTTTTTGCTGTGTCTTTGCCAGGTTTTCATATCAAGATAATGCGGGCTTCTAAATGCCCACAGGAGAAAGTGGGAAAGATCTACAATCGACACCCGAACATCACAATTAAAAGAACTAGAGAAGCAAGAGCAAACACATTCAAAAGCTGGAAGAAGACAATAAATAACTAAGATTGGAGCTGAACTGAAGGAGATAGAGACGAAAAACCCTTAACACATCAATGAATTCAGGAGCTGTTTTTTTTTTGTTTGTTTTTTGTTTTAAAAGATTAACAAACTAGATAGACCACTGGCCAGACTAGTGAAGAAGAAAGGAGAGAAGAATCAAATAGACACAATAAAAAATGATAAAGGGCATATCACCACTGATTCCACAGAAATACACACTACCATCAGAGAATACTGTAAACACCTCTATGCAAATAAACTAGAAAATCTATAAGAAATGGATACATTCCTGAACACATAAAACCTTCCAAGACTAAATCAGGAAGAAGTCAAATCCCTGAATAAACCAATAACAAGTTCTGAAATTGAGGCAATAATTTATAGCCTACCAATCAAAAAAGCTCAGGACCAGATGGATTCACAGTTGATTTCTACCAGACGTACAAATTCTATTTCAAACAATAGAAAAAGAGGTGATCCTCCCTAACTCATTTTATTAGGCCAGCATTATCCTGATATCAAAACCTGGCAGAGACACATTTGGTTCTTTTAAGCAGTAAATTAGCCTCAGTTTTAGTATGGTGCCTCTCTCAGAATCAAAAGACTGGACCATTATAAAAATCACACCCTCATTTAAGTCACTATTTTTAAGATTAATCACATTTACGTGTATTTTATTTGACTATTTCTAAAGGAGACTGTGTTTTATTCACTGCTGTACTGCAAATGTTTTCTTTCCCATCCCATGAATATTTCTGGAAATCTCCTGTATTTACTTACTTAATTTGCTTTGTTTTATAGTTTACAAAAGTGCCATCGTAATACGGTATGAAGTTTATATTCTTCAATAAAACTTAAATCACTAGTTATTTTCTAATACTGTAATTGTCAATGATAATGTCTGCTATGTAAACCTGGCAATTTTCACTTAATTGCTTCCATGTTTATAAAAGACATAAAATACGATTAATATCTGTTCTACTGTGGAACAGGCCTTAGAAATTACTTAAATAACTTTCTGTTGATACCTTGGGCCATAATCACTAAAAATCACTAATGGCTTATATAACTTGCAAATGATTCAAATCATTTTATTCCACAAATATTTAGCAAAATAGTAGCAAAAATATGACTGGGCTTAAAACTGTCACTTATTTATTGAGGGCATTGCATAAGTAAAGCTAATTATGATTGTTAGTTTTAGATAAATGCATTAGTAGGCTTCCCTTTGGCTCTTAAGATGAATGTTTCTCAACTCAACTTGCCATAGAAAACTTTAAATGATCCTATTTTAAAAAATCAAAATACAAAATACACTTGAATCAGCTGCAAAGGTCATTTCTATTTTCTGTTGATTTGTCTTATTTATACTGAAAGATGGAATGGCATGATGTAACATGGGCACCAATCTTCAATGGGATAAAATTTAACTCAAAAACACTCACTTAATTTTAGAGGCATTCGTGAAAATACTCTAACAGTGAACTTTTGAAATTTGAAGGAATGATTCCAATTAAATCAGTGACTTTGCCACATATCAGAAACACCCAAAGTTTCACTTTTTGCGTTGATAGGACTGCATCTAGATACTCAGCTTTAAGGTGTCACAGCATTAATGCTAAAAGCTGATCTGAAGCAGGGAGATTAGGGACTGCCAAAGTGGTGTAAATCAGTTAAGAGTGTTGCCTGCAGGTCATATTTGTTTCTCTTAATTTTATATTACTTTTCTGTACAGTCAAAGGACAAGTAATTTTTGTTGATGTGAAAATACATTTTTATTCCTAATAGCTCCACTTATATTTAATAGCCTTAAAAATTTTCAAAATCACTGCCTTACTTGGTTCCTACCAAAGAAAATGTAATTTAATAAACTAACTTTTGTTATATTTAAAGCATATAATGATGATTGTTCTAAGGGGAGTTGCATTTTAAATGTTGATACTAAGTCCAAGATAATTATTTGCCTTAAATAATAACTAGAATGGAAGAATTATAGGTATATTTAAAACAGAAAAGGTGTTTACTAATTGTGATTTTAAACATTTAAAAATTAGAAAAAGCATTTGGAAGAAAATTAAATATTCCTATAATTGCACTAACCAGAGATATACCCTGGTGTTATTTTGGAATATTTTCTTCTATTTATATGTTGATGATTCTTGAGCATGCATAATTTTACTTTCTGTTATTTTATTAAGAAAAAAGTAAAAATTAATATATAAATGTTTTCCTTCTGTTAAGGGCTCCTGTCTAAGTCTCCCTAAGCACTGATAGACTGCCACTAAATACTCATCCACCAGAAGGAATAGAAATTTTGAGGCAATTAAACCTTTAAGATTCAAATTTCTGCCCAAGATATAAGACAGTCTATTAATCTCTCTTTCCCCTCAACATCTTCATCTTAACTTTTCTTTGCTTCCCTTTCCATAACCTTAACCTTCAGTGCTCTTGAACCTTCGGAGTAATTCCTTTGCATTGTGTTCTCTGTAACAACAGCAACAAAAACAGCAGCTCTGGTATCTTTCAGTTCTGAACAACAGGTCATAAATGGTAGGTGTTTCTTGCCTAGAGCAATGCAACCTTGACGGATTCGGAAGTGCAAGTTGTATATTCTCTGGGTTGGGAATTGAGATGAAGAGTTTGCTAAATCTCAGATGCCACTTTTACTATCTTATGTTCCAGTGTGGCTCAGGCTTTCTGGATATTTATGGATTGGTGCCACTAAATATCCAGGTCTCCATTCTTACTGGGCCCTAAATTCTACTCAGTAACCCATCTTCATTTTCCTGCACATTCTTCTGTCAGAAAGAAAATATTTCATTATTTTTCTACTTTCCTCAAACCTTAGATTTCATTTTCTCTCCTCTAGTGCTCATAAGATACCTCACTTCCACCCTTAGACAGTACCAAATAGAAATAACTTTTAATTTTTGATGTGAGACGTAGGAACTTAACATAAACAAAGTCCGTCTCCCTTCTCTCTTTTTCTAACCAAAGTGGAAAATGTTGGCTCTGTTTGCATTCAGATTTCCTTCACGTCCACTATTGTACACACTATTGATTACTGTATATGCTATTGATTATTATCCATTTCCTCCTTTTTATTGGCATGTTCTCATGACCTTCAAATACCTTCAAGTTATTTTTTAATTGAAAAAATAATGTTTTATTATAATGTTTCTGTTGCCATGTTCCCCGTTCTCTGTTAAAACAAGCTCCACGGTCTCTATATCATTATTTCCTACTAATTTCCTCCTAATGCTTTGACTTGAAACACTCTGACTTCTGTGTGTACTATTCCACTGAAACATCCGTAAGTTATCCAGTAACTTTCCTGTTGAGGATTTTCATCATTTATTCTTAGCTTACTTGACTTCTCCATATTTTTGGCACTTTTTTTTTTCTTGAGTCCATCTGCTTGTCCACTCTCACTCTGCAAACTCCTGATATTTTTTCTGTCCCTGTACTCACTACTTCTCAGATATTCTGTATGGATATCTTCTTATTTAACATATTTTCCAAGAACACACTTTCCACTATTGTTTTCCTCAATACTCTTTGTCCCTGGATGATATGCTAAGACTAACCAATGTCTGCTAACATGCCAGATCTCCTCCTAGAGATCATACTCTTCCGTGAGAATGGCCAGGAGCCGAAGTCTACAACAGGAGCTAGATGTCGCAGAGGCTCTTCAAACTCAGCTTCTTTACAATTGGATTCCCTGTCATTACATAAAACCTATTTTTCTTTCTATGCAGCCTACCTCATATTGAGCATTATTCTTGACTCCAGCACAACGAGTCAAGAAATCTTGTAGATTCTAATTCTAACAGGTATGGCTGCATTCACTTGCCTCCACCTCTATAGCTACTAATATGGTTCAAGTATACATTCTTTTCTTTCCTATACCAACAATCTGCTAACTGATAATTTTTGCCATCCGTCTTGCTTCCTTCCAAGCCATCGACCACACTCTAATAAACCTGATATTCCAAAAACACAAATCTACTTGCCTGAGTAGCAAACTTAAATCATTTCAAAAAATTTTACTCGCTCATAGAATGAATTCCTTAACATGCATGATCAGGCTTTGTCTTACCTCTCCAACTTCATTTCTCACAAGCTCTTTCTGCACGCACGCACACACACACACACCACCATAGATTTCTTTCAAATATTACTGGATTCCAATTTCCACTTAATCCTTGTTTAACTGGTGTCATTATTCTATTTACCTGTAGGATTTTGCATAATCTGTTCTCTCATATCAATACTATTCTCTACTTTAACCCTGCCCTTTCTAACTGTTGGTCATCATTCTTAGCTCTATCAGTCAGAACTAAGATATGTTGCAATAAATCTTAAACACCTATAGCAGCAACAATTTATTTAGGTGATTTATATACAAACTTTTTAAGACATCACTGTCACTCACTTTCAATGACTCAAACAAGACATACAGCTATTTCTAAACTCAAAGGAGAGTAAGGATGGGAGTGAGGAAGTACAACACTACCAAATACAAAGAAGGAAGATAATTAGATTATTTGTGAAAGGTATCCAGAAAGAAAACTTATGAGCAGCCCTAAGGACATGCATATAGTTTCAACTTCAACAGCATTTCATCAGAAAGTTGCCAACATAACCCCCAACCAGATCCTAGATAGGTGCCTGAGTACTTCCATATTAAAAGTTCTTCATCATGTAATTTATGGAAATGCATTGTTTGCATTGTAGTTTTGTAGTTTTGAAAAATTGTTTTAGGGACAAGGTCCCACTCTGTTACCCAGGCTGGAAAGCAGTGGAACAATCATAACTTAGTGTTGCCTCAAACTCCTAAGCTCAGACAATTTACCTACCACAACCTCCCCACATAGCTGTGACTACAGGAAGGCAACACCACACCTGGCTAATTTTTTTTTTTTTTTTTCTGAAACTCCTGGCCTCAAGCAATCTTCCTACCTCGGCTTTCCAAAGTCCGGAAGACAGGTGTGAGTGACTGTTCCTGGCCTGTAATTTCTTCATTATTTAATTGCATCTACTACTAGACTACAAGTTTTGAAAGACAAGCCCTTTGTCAGTCACATTATTTTAACATTTAGCAAAGTAGTTGACACATGTAGGATACCCCAAAATATTTATTGCTGCAAAATAATTGCTAACATATACTGCTTTAAATTATCACAAAAATGGGAAGTATAATATAAAAGTTTACATTGGTCTTTAACTTAATGGATTGTGATAAGCCATTAAACAAAATACAAAATACAGACTTGTAGCATGCAATCGAGACCATTAAAGATTTTTAAATTTTGTATTATAAAACTTTAGCTAAAAGTCAGATAGCTCTGGAACGATCCATAAAAATAATTGAAGAACTATAAATTTAGGAAAATGTTTTCTAAACTATGATGAACAGAATTGTATTTCTTTTTAATACCATTATAAAATAATCCACTTTGGAGATTGCCTTATATTGCATTTTTACATTTATGTACCTGAATTGATACTTAATGGTAGAATTCATTAGGGATTGGGATGCATGACCTCAATAATACAAACAATAATGTTTGGTTCTCGTTCTATCTGGAAACAATTATGTTGGCTAATTATTGCTAGAAAAAAATGGCAACTTTGCATCAATTATATTTTATAAAAATAACTGAATTGAATAACTATTCTCTAAAATTTTAAATAACAATTTAAGATAGATCCATTAGGTAAATTTATTTAAAAACTGAGATGTATATCATATATTTACCAACCTGGAAGACCATCAAGTGTCTAAAATTTAGCAATTTTCAAAGTGTCATTTGGGACATCTTAAGTTTGAGTGAGATAATTTAATGGGTGTGTCAACTGTTGATGAATCTAAATTATCTATATTTACATGTGATAACATTAGCAAAAGCAATGTAGCTGGACCACAAGAATTTGGTTCTCTAGAGAAATGCCTTTATCAATGAAAGGTAATGTTATGTACAATTGTGTGTAGAAGAATAGCAATTTTGAATCTTGATATTTTTTGCAGGCATTGGAAGTTTAGGAAATTAATTTATTCTTTTAAGCTCTTTTTGTTGTAAAATTGATATTTTAGTAATTATTTTAACATCATAAATAGAATTTATATACTATATGACAATCATTCATATAATCACAATTTTTATTATTAGTTGTAGATAATTAATGCCCATATCACTTAACAGACTTTTGTCACACCTCCCTAAAGCAAAGATAATGTCCAAAATATCACTTCATTACTGAGAAAGGCATGGTTGGAGGACATGGCTAAGGAATACAGGAAGAAATGTGTTTCCTAGTAGTAAACCACCTAATTTCTTACGCTGACTCATTGACAATATGGATTGGGCAGTCCTCTACTCACCCCTCTCTGCATACTAGGGTGACTGGGGACCTGGAAGAACATTTGCATCCAGAGCCATTTGCCCTGGAAGGCAAGGGCTCATGGTCTGAGCATAAGATGAAGTACTGTTCTATTATACCTGCATGAACCCATTGTATCTTGCAGAGCCCATACATAAATGGTGACCCAGTAGCTGAAACCAAGAGATGAAATAATCAGAAATTACTTAAATGGGTTCATGAGAAGTGTCCATTACAGCCCAGATGAAAGTTGTTGTTAATTGTCTGTTTATGATTCAATAATTACATTGAATCTCACTGTAAAGACTTTTTTTAGCTTTATTGAATTTTATAGAGTATAAATTAATAATTACTTGTCTGTCTGTTGAAAACCACATATGGAAATGGCCCTATATATGTTAGTTTCTGAAACTGATGGAGCGCTTTTCCTTTAAGAAACTAGAATATAATTGAGAAGACAATGCATACCCATTTATATATATTTTAATTTGGTAGTGCTATTTTTACATAATATTTTAACATTTTTCAATTTTTTTTCTTTAGCCACCAAGTTGACAAGGTTCTTGATTTCTTGTGCCTAGTTCTTATATGTTAAGTTTTTATTTCCTAAACCCAGAGCCATATGGAATTTTCCCTCTCCTGATTCAAAAAAGCAAACCTATCAACTCAGATAATTAAAATACAGTAAACAAGTAATCAGGTCACATAAAACACAGAGCTGAATATGTGGAGTGGGTTAAATCCTGCCAGAGTTCCATTGAAACCAGAAAAGGTCAGTGTCCCCTTCCACAACATATTTCAGTAGAGAATTTTTGAAATTCTTGTTTCTATTCCAGTTTGAGTAGTTTCTTCATTCTCCCTGAATCTCACAATACAACTGAGTGAATGAAAACATTTTTGGTGGATGGGTTGTTTCACGTGTTCACGTCTTCCCTGGGGAATCTCTTCACAATTTTACAATATGCTTTGGGAAGCTAGTGCCTAGGTGTGAGAAGGTTTTTACTTTTTCACAGTGATCGTCAACAGCTTCACAGAAATGAGGACTCTGATTGACAGATGACTCTTTTCTTGTATTGACGGTGACCTTATGGCAGTGAATATGAGAGAAGAAGCCATAAATATGGACACCTGCATGGACAGCATTTACATTTCTTAGGTGACTGTGGACAAGTAGGCTTCCAGACTATAGAACCAGCTGCGGCTCTTCTCTTTTGCCTCTTTTTCTAGGAAACAAAGAAAATTAGGTTCTCTCTCTCTCTCTCGCCCACCTCATCTCTCCCATCTTACTCTGTTTTGTTTGACCTTCATGGATAGAAAAATATGTCAACATCTTCAAGCCTAGGAAACAGAACAACAACAACAACAACAACAAAATGGACAGAACAAGGAAAGAAGAAGTAAAAGAAAAGAGAGAAGAGTAGAAAGGCCTAAATGCATTAGGGTAGGATGCCTGTTAGACATTTTGATGAGCTAGGTATTGTTGTCTTACCAAATATTGCATTTCTTTGTATATTTGATTAAAGTCAAGTTTGAACATGCCCATCCTAATTTAGATACATATTAATTTGGGAGAAAGTTTATTATATCTGGATTTTCATCTCTGCCAACTTCTTTGACAGGATGTGTGTAAAGTATATTTCTCAGCGTATTTCAGGAGTGGAATAACAATACGATCTCACCAGGTGTTTCTCACATTCCTCAAATATTTGAGAGCTGTAGCATGTAGCTAGTCCCCAAACTTCTACTCTTAAAAATAATCGTTCAACCAGGTTTTAAAATATCCCACTTACGTGAATATAAAGAAGATGTATGTTATTTAATCTGTTGGAAGTTTTCTGCAATGTTAGATGACCGGTAAGCATATTTGTCAATCAAGACTGCACACTTAATCTTTTCCCTTGGCCTATTAATATAATCTTCCTCTGAAACCAGAGAGTGTGAATTAAAAATAGTTTTGTTTGAGGGCCTTTTCTGCAATTTTCTCTCTAATACCTCAAAAACAAAAGCACAGGAAAAAAACAAAAATGCTAATACTTTCTTACAAATATGTTGAAGATAGCATTTTTTGATAAAATTCACATTAGAAGGACATATTATATTATTATTGAGTTTTTTATAGAGTAACACTATTTTATGTATTTACTTCATGAAAAATTTACCACTAAATTATTTGTAGGTACGTGTAGATGCATTTTTGCAAATCTGGTCCAAAATCAGAATAAAATATTTGCATAGAATGAATATAAGTGTTTAGTATGCACTGTAAGCTTGACTACTATGAATTACAGAGTAACTTGGAGGTAAAGTAATAAATATAGCTAGCTGTTGAAAACTGAAAAAGACTTTCAACATGAATAGAGTCCATTTAAGCCAGGCGTTACAAGTGAGAACCTTTGCATTAATTCACTTCTAGGATTATGAAAAATAAGAAAACAACTCCAAATGGATGAAAATGTCATGAACCAAAATGTGAGGCTAAAACAGTAAGTTGTTATAAGACTCAACTAGGAATGTCATTGATATTTTGTAAACAATCAATGATTTTCTCTTCCCAATTCAGACCCTCCTTTTTTGTTGAAAAGATGAAAATAGCCAATCAGAAGACATAAGTAAAATGTTAATTTAACAAAGTAATCTTTGTATGTAAATCTCTGCTTTGGAAATAGAACATTTACACCTCTTTAAGAGCTTAAAACAAACCATACATCTTTAATTTAAGGAATATGGTATGTAAAATCCTGGTTGATTACTTTAAAATATCGATAAATACCAAGTATCTAAGCTATAGCTTAAGTAAACAAAGGAAGTAAGAACTTTAGCAATCTTATCTCAAATAGTTTTGACCTGTATGTACACATGACATCTTTTCAAAATTTTGTTTAGAAAATGCAATATATGAAGAATCTATGTGCTCTTTTCATATGATTGCATAGAGACCTCTAAATCCTTCCCTCAGTTTTGCAAGGCAGCTATAATTATTACTCATTGTAACATATAAGAATATGAAACTAAGTATTTAAATAATTGACTTCTCTAAAAGAGGGAATTGGCTTGCATCCAGATACCTATGATTGCAGGTCCTTATTTTTTCTTTTAAAAAAAAAAAAACATATATATATATATATAGAGAGAGAGAGAGAGAGAGAGAGGCACTTATTTCCTTTCTCTCTCTCTCTCTCTGTTTTTTTCTTTTTTTTTTTTTTCTTTGAGACAGTCTCACTTTGTGGCCCAGGCTGGAGTGCAGTGGTACGATCTCCGCTAACTGTAACTTCTACCTCCTGGGTTCAAGTGATTCTCCTGTCTCAGACTCCTGAGTAGCTGGGATTAGAGGCACTTGCCACCACGCCCCCAATTTTTTTTATTTTTTTGTATTTTTTGTATTTTTATTAGAGACAGCGTTTCACCAGGTTGACCAGGCTGGTTTCAAACTCATGATCTCAAGTGATCTGCCCACCTTGCCCTCCCAAAGTGCTAGGATTACAGGCGTGAGCCACCGTGCCTGGCCAGGTCCTTATTATTTTTATCTATCAATGGTGTGACTCTCTTTATTAAAAAGAGAACTGGCAAGAACATGAACAAAAACAGCGAAAACCCTGGAGAAAAAGGAAGAGGTGGGTAGAGGGAGTGAGGCAAAAATATTCAACTAGCAAAACAATAACTGAATGGAAAATCTGAGTACAAGTTATGTAGATTGTAATATTATTCTATTTATAGAATACAATAATATTGTAATATTTATTATTCAATATTATTTTTATGTTTACACTAATATCAAAGCAAGAATAATAAATGTGTAAAAATTTGATATACATTTAATAAATGTTGATAGGACTTGCTATGTTAAAATAGTGAATATAACAAAGGATAATTTAATAGAAAGACCTAAATATTCTCGAAATGACCAAGCATTAAAAGTCTCAAAAATATCGGGAAATAATTATATTTTGGAATAAAGTAAAGAATCTGTAAGTTTTGCCCTTTGTAAAGATCTATCCATCTATCTATCTATCTATCTATCTATCTATCTATCTATCTATCTATCTGTCTGTCTGTCTGTCTGTCTGTCTGTCTGTCTGTCTATCTATCTATCATCATCATCTATCCATCTGTCTATATCACTGTTTGTTAAATGTCTAAGACAGAGTGAGGAAATGATAGAGCCAGCTTTACATTTAAGAAGTCAGTTCTGAATCAGCTTCTTAAAACAATCCATTGTATTACAAAGTGTAGGTATTTTCTGCAACTGCCGACAAGGTCCCCTCTCCACTCTCATAGATCCCTTACTCCCAATATTCAGTTACTTTCTTATCTAGGAAAATATAGGTACCTGCTTGTTTACATATAAACGATATCCCAGTTGTACACATTTTATACCCAATGTTGCCCGTCAACACACTTTGGTAAACAAACCATTACATATCTTCATAGAATAATTATGTAAATCTCTTAGAGGCAAAAGCAGAGGTCACTTTTTTTCTCTCCTCCCCTCTGACGTTTAGAGAAACTCTGGCTTGTTCAGACATTCAAAATCTAGATTTAATTGTTAGACCTGTCCTGCTGAAAGGTATAAAAGTTTAGTGATTGTCATGTAGATGGATCTACACACATAAACTTTGACAAGAGCTGAGAGATGGCACAGCATAACAAATCATGTTTTAGCATTTTGCAGGATAAATTGATGTTAACAACTACAGAAAAATAGTGTAGATGGCATGGCTTCAAAAACCTGTTTTAAGATACAATGGAGATAATATTCCAAATGGTTGCAATTTTTTAGACCTGATGTTAGAGTGAATAATGCATTATTAACAGCAGTTAAAGAATTTTTGAACACAGTAGAAAATTGTGGGGTTCTAAATTTAGAACAAGAGCCTACTAGTTCCAAATTGAACTTTTCTTTTTAAAAACATAAATTCAAAATAGTTCTTTGTTCTGTCATTCTAAATTATATCTGAAAAATTATATTTGAAAAAGTATTACTTTCAAAGGTAGAAATATGGCAGCTTTTAATAAATGATTCCCATTCAGTTAGAATAACTAGTGTGTTTATTTGAAACTTTGAATATGTGAAACATTGAATGATTTGTAAAACTTGAAATTTTTAAATTAGCAGTTCCAAGATTATTGTTAGAGAAGATTTAATATCTTAATGTGACAAGATAGGCACATTATATCCATTCAAGAAAATGGAAGACAAGGTCTTGAAGACTATTACATCATGCATGTATATAATTCTAAGCTCCTGAAACTGAGGTTGCTGGTGCTTTTTATTATTTGCTCCAATAGTAATTCATAAATTTCCTCTGGCTCAATCTTATTTACTAGGTGATAATAGTGACCTTGAATATTGCTTGAGATCTCTTGAGAACTATTGTCCCCCTCTGAAAAATGGAATGCTGTTAAATTTAGTACCTAGTTTTCAGAGTTGTTGTGACTGAGATATTAAAAGTGTATATGAAAATTTATCCTCCTTTATGTCGATTAAGATTCTTTGGTAAAACAGCAATCAACCCTCTCAAGAGGCCATTTTTTTTCTCCTAAAAGTGAAAACTGATTACAAGTTTTTGTTTATGAACTCTAACTTTTTCTTCACAATTTATTACTGACTTTGCCCCCTTTTTGTGTCAGAAACCTAGAATTATTAGAGGAGGAAGTGTCCTATATGTGACCACATGAGGTATATAAATTCCCCGTACAGTCCTGGCCTGATTTGCCTCAATTCCATATCGTTTTCTTTCATTAACAAGCTGGTAATTCAATTAGACTTTTCCTTACAATTCGGTAAGAAAATAAAAATATATTTTTGTAAATTCTAAGTCACTAGAAATATTTTAAAAAATCAACCACGTCTCTACCAAAGCCTATTAAACATCAGTTAAATTCACCAACCACTAACTAAGCTCTTGTCTATAAAATAATATTTCTTTTGCCCATATCATGTGAAAGTAAGTGCTTAAGTGTATTTATCCCATTATTTCCTCACTTCTCAGAAAACGAAAACACAGAGAGGTAAGTCGCATAAGTTTTAATAAAATAAGAAGCAGAGCCAATAACTGAACCCAGGCAATTTGTCTTTAAAATGCTATTGGAGCACCGTTTTCTGCTATATATCTAATGATTTGTATCTCCATTTGAAATCAGCAGGAAATACCTAATGTTATTTCAAAGAAGACATAATCGTGAACCACAGAATGAATATTAACATCTTTATACATTTATATATAATATTCTCACATATCAAAGACTTAAATTTTTAGGAGTTTTCCAAACCTACATAATAACATTTAGCCAAAGAAAATGAGCCATAAAAAAGGATGAGTTCATGTGCTTTGTAGGGACATGGATGAAGCTGGAAACCATCATTCTCAGCAAACTATCGCAAGGACGAAGAAACCAAACACCGCATGTTCTCACTCATAAGTGGGAATTGAACAATGAGATCACTTGGACACAGGAAGGGGAACATCACACACCGGGGCCTGTTGTGTGGTGGGGGGAGGGGGAGGGATAGCATTAGGAGATATACCTACTGTAAATGACGAGTTAATGGGTGCAGCACAACAACATGGCACAGGTATACATATGTAACAATTGTGCACATGTACCCTAGAACTTAAAGTATGATAAAAAAAAAATGAGGATTTACCACAACTTCTTGGATCAACTTATACTATGAATGACATTTGCTAAAGTGGAGAGCTTGAACATATTGGCTTTTTTTTTTCCTCATTCAACAGATTTATTTCAATCCCTTACATCAAAAACCATCTACTCACTAGATTAATTCTGTACATATCAATATTATAGAAATGTATCCTGTGGAATTTTCACAGACACCTACACATGCCAGGTTTAGAATTCCTCTGGGCTATATATTTTTATCCTCTGTGTTTTCTACAAGAAAAATACATTTCAACATCATGAAATATAATGTATTTGTTTATTTAACTGTATATATAATCAATGCATGTATTTATTATTCTCAAGAAAAGCAATTATTATAACTAATATAGTCTTCAGACATTCAAAGTTGTTTTTGAAAAATATATTACTAAGATCCTTTTAACCAGTACACATAGGGGAGAAAAAAAGTAACTTGAACACTCCGGAAGTTATTTCATTCCTGTGAAAAATTCTTCCATATGTGCATGCAAAAGGATATGTAGATTTCTCCACAGAGTAACCACACCAGAAGGGGCCAGTAAAAGCAAACAAACAAACAAAACACTAAAATAATGATTAACAGAACAATTTATATAAAAAAGAACATATACCCATTAGTAGTTTAAATTTAAGTGAATTTAAGTTGTCCAGCATTTTCTAAAGGCCTCAAGATACCTTGATTAAAATTTACTCTTTTTGAATATATTCTAGAAGTTCAGGGATAATATAGCTTCAGGATTGGGATTTGTACTTCTTAAATTTTAAAACAAGCTGCTTCTAAAAGAGCACACTGCCTACTTGAAATTATGCTAAACCATTAAGTTATTCTGGTACATGAGAAATAAAGTAACAGGTAAAATCTTGTCATTACTTCTTGTCACTTCTTGTCATTTTCTTAGGAGGTATCTTATTCAAAACTAGTATGCTAACTTTTAATTCTACCAACTCTTATATATGGAAAAAAATCAACCTTGAATATATCTCAGCAATTGGTTTTCTCCAATATTGTATGTTTGTTTTATTCTTTTCTTTTTCTTTTATTTTCCCTTATATGCTAAATGAAATTGTGCTACCTACAAAATTATATGTTTTATCTTGAAATACTAATATTTACCAAAAATGCCACTTGGCAGTTCAGTTTCAAACTTTTATTATTCCTAAAGATAAATATAATCATCCTAAGTATTGTAGTGTTAAACTGCCTGAGCAGCTTCCAGATATAATTTTACAATTATTTAAAATTATAAGCTTCTGCATTTTCTCAATAAGCAGGAACAGTGATATACCTGTAGATTTAGATGGAACCCACTTGAATTAGTGATTGAAAATGCTTATTACTCTACTTTTCAGAAAGCTTTTTAAGAGTACTGAAGCCGAAACTAAAATTTGATAGTTCAGCTCCCCAAACAATACCTTTCTCATTTTCCCTATATTTTATCACTTCTAAGCTAAAATGTTCGGAATTTGATATACGAAAGTACTACTAATTATTATTTACAGAAACACTGAGGCAAAAAAGTATCACGTTTAATATACATGGTTGTCAATAAAAATTACATTTTAAAAATAGTATTTTGTTTTAATAGTATCTCATTTCCATCTAAGTAAAAACACATTGGATTTTTCCATAGGCACAGTTCTCAATCTAGTTACAAAAGGCACAAAAAAATGGAAGCAAGTAATTTACCAATTTTAAAGCTTCTGAAATAAATATAAGAAATTTCAGTAGGATAATTTGCTTATTCCAGAAATACTCCTATATTGAGGAACGTTATTTGAATAATATCCCATTTCCATCTAAGTAAAAACACACTAGAGTTTTCCATAGGCACAGTTCTGAATCCAGGTACAAGAGGATCAAAAAAAAAAAAAAAAAAGGAAACAACGAATTCAACCAATTTTAAAGCTTCCAAAATAAATATAAGAAATTTCGGTAGGATAATCTGCTTATTTCAGAAGGACTGCTGTGAGATGAGGAACACTTGAACACCTGAACGAATAATAATAATAATAATAGTACATAAAATAAATGAGGCTCAGTTTGAGAAAAAAAAGGAACAGTTCTTAATATTGACAAAATTTGTAACTGAATCAATGTAAGGAGGGAAGGAATAGCAAGTGGCAAGAATGACTTGCATATCTTTATCTTAGGTGACTTGGGATGTCACAGTAACGCCAAATCAAAAAGAGAAAAATTACAGGGAAAAATGTATTAAGGGCAAAGATTACCAATACACTTTTTGCATGCTGTGTTTGATGTGCCAACAGAAGACTATGATACAGCTACAAACATTTGGAAATGTAGTAGTTTAATTATTAGGAACATAGATACAATAGTAGAAGCAAACAAACAAAAAACATACAAGTAGAGTTTAATCCTTTTTTTTGGAGACAGAATCTCGCTCTGTCACCCGGGCTGGAGTGCAGTGGCTCAATCTCAGCTCACTGCAACCTCCACCTCTCTCTCTCTCTCTCTCTTTTTTTTTTTTTTTGAGATGGAATCTTGCTGTGTTGCCCAGGCTGGAGCTCAATGGCGCAATCTCGGCTCACTGCAAGCTCCACCTTGGGGGTTCACGCCATTCTCCTGCCACAACCTCCTGACTAGCTGGGACTACAGGCGCAAACCACCATGCCCAGCTAATTCTCGTATTTTTAGTAGAGACAGGATTTCACCATATTGTTCAGGCTGGTTTCGAACTCCTAACCTTATGTGATCCACCCACTCAGCCTCTCAAAGTGCTGGGATTACAGGCTGAGCCACCGCACCCGGCTGAGTTTAATTCTTAACTCTCTTTGCAGTGTGTGACCTAGGGCAGATTCTTTCATCACTTTTGTCTGTAGTTTCCTCATCTGTAAAATATGAATAGTGGCTGTAAAACCCTTAAGGAGCTGGTCTCTAACCTTAATGAGATAACGCACATAAAGTATATAAAGCACTTTATACAGTATTTGGACATTGAACATAGCAAGTGTTTTATAAGCTAACATGAGGAGTCTGAATTTGAAATATTCATTTCAGAAGCTTAGCATATAAATTGCAATCATAACCATGAAGCTGGATAAAACGATCTAGGTAAAATGCATAGTATGAGAAGCAAAGGTTATTTTTCCCTTCATGGGTATTGTTTTCCTTTTTGTTCTTTCTTTTTTCAAAAATTTGTTTTTTGCTTAATTCAGAAGTGAGTCAGTAAGACATTTAAAAGAATAGTTTTATGAATGTATACTGTGATTAACTTCCCCGAAATATTCGATAAATTTAATTCACATCAAATATAATATAAATCCTGGCCAAAAAACAGTCGAAACGTAAGTACATTTTGAAAAATAAGAAAATTAGGCGGTCCTGCATTATCAGGTGTTACTATAAAATGTAAAGTTTCAAAGAAATGAACTGATACTTACTTACAAAAGAATAGGCAGTGCTATCAAAAGAAAGCCAGATAATCAGACCCTTTAATCAATGAGAAAGATGGTGCTAGGAAAATGAGTCAAACATTTGAATCAAAATCAAGTCCTTATAGCTATTTAAATGCATAGGTGTACCCGTGCACACATACACTACTAACTTCTACATGAGTTAAATAATATTTTAAGAATAAATAACAAAAGAATTAGAAGATGATACCAGTCACCATCTGTGCTGGCTTTGAGAGATCTCTTTTAATGAGAGATATTTCAAAGAAACTAACTATAAAGAAAAGGATTAATAAATATGACAACTTAAACATTTTAGAAACACCAATGACAAAATTGAAGTAGAAATATTATAAATGGATGATAATATGTCAGTTTTTAATATATATATTACCTGTAGTGGGCAAACAAAAATTTAGGTACACAAATAACACAAACAGGCAATTTATGGGATAAAAACACTTTAGAAAAAATAACAGAAAAAATGAAAACTTCATCAATATAATTTATTTCTCTTTGGCCAGAATGTATGATTTTTTAAGATGACCACATCTATCCTTGTCAAAGAGTAGTGACAGTTGCACACTGCTACTCCAAAATGGTAAAAGACTTGGTAGTCTTTGAGGGTCAATTGTGACACACTGTGTGAATTTTTTAAATGTCCTTCCAGCAATTAACATTTAAGACATTCTCTTAAGCAAATAATGCTTTATTCACATTCAAGTAATTATTTCACTCTGGTACATTTGTGCGTGTATTCAGTAGTAGGATTTGTTTATAGGTTTTATAGAGTAGGCTGTAGGTTATAGGTTAAGCTTTAGGTGTTTGTTTGTTTGTTTGTTTGTTTGTTGAGACAGAGTCTCGCTCTGTCACCCAGGCTGGAGTGCAGTGGCGCGATCTCGGCTCACTGCAAGCTCCGCCCCCCAGGTTCACGCCATTCTCCTGCCTCAGCCTCCAGAGTACCTGGGACCACAGGGGCCCGCCACCACTCCTGAATAATTTTTTTGTATTTTTAGTAGAGACGGGGTTTCATCATTTTAGCCAGGGTGGTCTTGATCTCCTGACCTCGTGATCCGCCCATCTTCGCCTCCCGAAGTGCTGGGATTACAGGCGTGAGCCACCGCGCCCCACCAAGCTGTAGGTTTTATAAAGTATAGTGGATGTCTAAATTCTCATTGTAATAATAAATTACCATCCTAAATAAAGTTTTAGAAAAATTTAATAGTATTGAAAAATATTTATAATTGCCTAATGACAAAAGCAGTTGACAATATATAGTAATATATACTATTATGTTAATTTATAACGCATATTTTGATAATGTATATATAAATAAATTACACTTGTAGCTATATCTTTATAATTGTAAAAAACTGCAGAGATATATAGTTTTATATACATACACAAATGCATATATGTATGTATATTATGTATATATACATTTTTCTATTATGATTTTCTCTGGGCAGTTAGATTATGGGTATAAAAAACTTATTTTTGTATTTTTTCAGAAAACCCATTCTTTTTGTAATCATGAAAATATAATAAAAACTTTAGACAAACGAAAACCATACTTTTAAATTCTTTAACATTTGTTATTTCTTGGTCACAGCCACTCTGCCAGAATGACATAGAAATTTAACACCTACTGTCCATGCACAATGGCTCACATCTGTAATCCCAGCACTTTGGTAGGCCAAAGTGGGAGGATAGCTTGACGCCAGGCATTTGAAAGTGGCTTGGGCAGCATAGTGAGACCCTGTTTTTTAAAAAAAAAATTTAAAGAAATATTAGCCCAGCATGGTGGTGCCTGTCTGTAGTCCCAGCTACTTGGTAGGTCAAGAAGGGAGGATCATTTGATCCCAGGACTTTGAGGCTGCAGTGAGCTATGATCATGCTGCTACACTCCAGCCAGGATTGCATAAAAAGGTCCTGGATCAGGTTTTAAGTTTTGTTTATTGAGTACAATGTGGATTATTGGAGATAGAAAAATTGATGTCAGTCACATAATTAAATATACATATATGTTTTATACACATAATTATATATATATGATGAGAGAACATGTGAGGAGGAAAAGGATGATTGGGGAAGGGGGATCTGGGAGAGCATTTTACTGAGTTTGGCATGGAGAGCGATTTCTTGGGTCAACCATGTTGTTTATGTTTTCAGTAACAGACATTGATGAAGAATAATCTAGAAAAGGCTTTTAGAATGTATGTGAATACTACTGTTCTTTGGGATTTGGTGGGAGCTCTAAGGAAGGTTAATAATAAGTTGGCTATTTAAATCATGGTTTTAAAAATACAATCCTGGCTTTAGATAAGACTAGAAGAAAAATGAACACTGAACATTTTAGAAGTCTGGGGCACACTGTTGGCTAATGCTCCATACCTATTTTCCTTTCTTTCTTACAAAATTCCGCCATGGATCTACTTAGTGTCCCACTCATCTGCTCCCCACCCAATGACCCCCAGCAAAATTGGATGCATCTGAGGAAATTAACTTTACTGCCAGCTCTGCCAGTTCCATAGATGGGACCAGCTGATTTAAAGATAAGCTCGTTCCCAAGTGAATGACTCAGAAATGGATATGTAACCCATTCTCAGCCTGAAAGATATCAATGAAAATGTACTGGATTTTCACGGAGAAAGTTTTATAGCTGCTAATAGAGACCAGTGTGAAAAGCTGTGGTTATTTCCTCTTCCTCTTTATTGTCATGTCTTGTGAATTCTGAAATAAAGGTACTCATATGGCTACAAACCTGGGGATGAAGAGAACACAGTAAATAACAGACAAGTAATTAAAAGAATCAGGGATGTGGAGTACTGTCCTGGGTGCTCAATAACCAGCTTTAACATCGGTGGTACCTCTGCATTTCCTAAATATTTCTTTATTGTTAAATCAATATAAATGCAAGATTCTATTACTTGTAGCCAGAAGCTTCCTGTCTGAATATAGTTTACATTTTGAAGGCTATAATTTGATGTCTTGAAGCTAAATTGCCACTGTTAGAATTAAAATCTAAAGGAATGTAATTTTACTGGACATGGTAAAATTTGGATTATTATTCAGCAGCAATTCATTTTGCCCACCTCTCACCACAGAAGGGTTGGTTGGTTTGTTGTTGTTGTTGCGTGTGTATGTGTTTAAGCTCATTGATTTGTTCTGGCCACATAAGTGCTTGTTAAGCTCAAAGCCCCAGGAGACAGTGAACGTTTTCTTTAATTTTTATTTTTATTTATTTATGTTTTTTGAGATGAATTCTCACTCTTGTGGCCCAGGCTGGAGTGTAATGGAGGGATCCTGGCTCACTGCAACCTCTACCTCCTGGGTTCCGGCAATTCTCCTGCCTTAGCCTTCCGAGTAGCCGGGATTTTACAGGCCCCTGCCGACACGCCTTGCTAATTTTTGTATTTTTAGTAGAGGCGGGGTTTCACCATGTTGGCCAGGCTGGCCTCAAACTCGTGACCTCAGGCAATCTGCCCACCTCGACCTCCCAAAGTGCTGAGACACCACTCCTGAGACAATGAACTTTCTCTGTGTTTTCTAGGGCTATGCAATCACCAGTGGAAGAAGATTCCATAGTAGCCTGTGATTCCAGAAGAATGAAAGACGTGGAGTAGCTATGGACCAAGTTAACCGAAGCCAACTTAGATCAGCCATTCCTCAGCGACAGACACGGAAGTGGGAGATAAATGTCTATGCTGTGTGCTACTGAGTTTTGGAGTTGTTTGTTATAATGTATTAGTTTTTAGCTGATGGAGAGAACATCAATTATGTTGGTTTTAGAATAATACACAATTAAAAGACAATGATGGCAATCACTCTGAGATCAACACTATAATTGTGGAACTAGTGTGAAAAATGTGATTGGATGCCTTTCTCTGAGAACCAAATATACCTCTATTGGTTTCAGTTATTGAAAAAAGCCTAAAAAATCCATAGTGATATGAAGATTTAAAATAAATTTTAACATATATACCTTGTTTCTTAAGAAACTAGTCTTTCTGGACACTGTGAACAATGATATTAGACGTTAAAATCTTATAGACTGGGCTGTTACTGTGATTTTTGAAATTTAAAATCTTTAGAATATGTTGTGGTTAAAAAGAAAAAAAATCCTGGAAAAAGTTTGTATATTTTATGTTTCCATTGCCTGAAGAAATGGATAGACAATCACGTTTAGAACTAGTTATGAAAATAAAATAACACATTTTGAAGGTAGAGAAAGGTCACCAGCTATGTGAGTTTCAATAGGCTGTGCCGTTGATATTTTTTATGAACCCCAAACCACCAGAAATTCTACATTCAGAGAGGATATACACACAGAGAGGATACACAGAAGGGCGAACTATTATCAGGTATATCAGTATGACTAAGATTCTTATAAAGGGTAGAAATACTCAGATTTAGTAACTCTTATAACCATTCCTCTTCCAGCACGTGGTTGGGTGCAGCTTACAATCACAAATCAAAATGGAAGAGGAAGAGAACAACTGTATAAAGCAGCATGATTTAAGTTGATCTGTGTGACAAAGAGCTAAGCCACAAATATTTGGGAAGAGAGGTAAGATAATTTCTTGGTCTGATTTGTGAGTGACTTGATAAGGATTGAAATGGAGATGAGGGGCCAGGCACAGTGACTCACACCTGTAATCTCAGCACTGTGGGAGGCTGAGGCAAGAGGATTGTTTGAGCCCAGGAGTTCTAGACCAGCCTGAGCAGCATAGTGAGACCTTGTCTCTACAAAAAGTTTTAAAAAAAAATTTGGCCTGGCATAGTGACACATGCCTGTAGTCCTACTTACACAAGAGGCCAAGTGGGAGGACTGCTTAAGCCCAGGGGTTGAGGATGCATTGAGCTATGATGACAGTACTGCACTCTAGCTTGAGTAGCAGAGCTAGAATCTGTCACTAAAATTTAAAAAATAATAAAAAATAAAAGAAATATAAGGGAGCAGAAGACATTTTTCCTTACATTCTAAGAACTATTTATTACAAATTTACTGTCCTTGATATTTCAGTAAAATATACATTACTTCATAGCATTTTTTATGCTAAACTGGTATTTTGGTGTTATTTTGATAAGTTAGATATACATAGATGTGGGGCTTTATTGAAGTTACTGTTTTTGATTGGTTTCTTTTTTTTTTTTTTTTTTTTTTTTTTTTGAGACAGAGTCTCACTCTGTTGCCCAAGCTGGAGTGCAGTGGTGCAATCTCTGCTCACTGCAACCTCCACCTCCTGGGTTCAAGCAATTCCCTGCCTCAGCCTCCTGATTATGGTGTGCACCACCATGCCTGGCTAATTTTTGTATTTTTAATAGAGAATAGAGATTTCTAATGGGATTACAGGCATGTACCACCACGCCTGGCTAATTTTTGTATTTTTAATAAATACGGGGTTTCATCACATTGAAGTTACATATTTTTATATATGAAACTTTAATATTTTAAATAGCAATATACAACTCAGTTAAGATAATAAAATGAGCTAGAATATTAGGGTGTTAAAGGCATAATTTCCTATATGTAAACAAGGTTATAATTAATTTGCAAAGGAGAAAACAGCAAATTTCCTTACTTTCATTTCCTTTCTAACCTAGTTCCTCTTCTGAACCAGATGCTGTATTAAAACCTATACTTTTTCCTTTCTTCACTTATTTTACTCCTGATATATCCTCAACTTTCACATCCTTTAGATAGTATAAATAGAAAGGTAAATAGTTACAGCTACAATTTATCTAAGATGTTTGTCATACACATGTGGAGGAAAAGGAAAACCTAAAAATTATCATGTTGAATAATCTTGCAAGGAAAAAAATTAGAAATTAAATAACACATTATACCTAACAGAAACCTTTCTCATAGTCATGATCTAGAAATCCTATTACGCCTGCTGTTTTTAAATGTTGAACTGGGAAGAAGTAAACAAAAAATATTCTCCTATAAACTGTTAAATTGTTTAAAAATTTTCTGAGATCCTCTGCTGTGTATGTTAATACATAAAATGTATATAAATCACCACGTCAGAAATTAATGTTGCAAATAACAAGATATAAGAGAATGATATGGCACAGGCAGAGCTCGGAAGCAAAAAGAGATTGCCAAGGAGAGGAAAAAGATGATCAATAGAGAAAACCAGCCACACAGGGCAGTGAATCGTCCTATCAGGATCCTCAGAATTCCTGGGTCAAAAATATTGACCTTCTACTAGGTCTGATAAGAAAATGTGTATCAATCTGTTAAAAAACACACACACGGAAACTAGGAATTTGACAAACTCCATTTATTTATTGATTAAGCAAAAACACACTTATCTTGTTAATTAAACTAACTCGATTGCAGAATGGAATGAGAATCGACATCAGCACACTCTGTCACATGCCTGTTAGAGACAAAGATCTTTAGGTTTAAAAACTGGTTGGAAATATTTTTATTCCAGATCCCCCCAAAAAAGTTCTCTTTTTAAAAGCCATCCTTACTTGTTGTAAAATTCACAGAAACTCTTTTGATTTTGTTCTCATTCTACCTTAGGATCTTTTGTCCTCAATCCTAATACAGTTTATCTCCTGAACTCTGGTCCATCTTACTTTTAAACGTTTGTAATGTTTGCTCCCAGAAATCTTAATCAGATTATCCAGAAATCCAGCCTAATCTCATGCCCTGAACCATTCATGTGTTTAACACATGCTTATATGGCTAGAAACAAAAAAATCAAAGCTTGCTAATTTTGGTCAAGAAATCTTTTCTCATGAAGGAGTTCAGATATCCATGTCCATATTTAACCAATTTTTCAACACCCAGCTTGGTAATTTCAATACTTAATTGCAAATCCAACATTATCAATAGTGTAAAATACACATTTTTTAAAAATTAGAAAATTATACTAATTCTAAAGGCTGTATTTTTAAACATATTAAATAAAATTTGTTTTTTTTTTTTTTTTTTTTTTTTGAGACAGAGTCTCGCTTAGTCGCCCAGGCTGGAGTGCAATGGCGCGATCTCGGCTCACTGCAAGCTCCGCCTCCCGGGTTCACGCCATTCTCCTGCCTCAGCCTCCCGAGTAGCTGGGACTACAGGCGCCCGCCGCCTCGCCCGGCTAATTTTTTTTTTTGCATTTTTAGTAGAGACGGGGTTTCACCGTGTTAGCCAGGATGGTCTCGATCTCCTGACCTCGTGATCCGCCCGCCTCGGCCTCCCAAAGTGCTGGGATTACAGGCGTGAGCCACCGCGCCCGGCATAAAATTTGTTTTTAGGCCATAAAGTGCAAAAGTATTCAATAATTTAAATTAAGAACCTAAAATTTTATATGCAGTGCATATTTTATCAGCAAATACTTAAAATGTAAAACTAAAAAAAATTGCAAGGCATGTTGCAATATAAAGTTTTAGTAAATTATCAGGGACACCAAGTTTTATTGAAACTTCTCCTATATGAGTTGCATTTATTTGCTTAACTCAATAAGCATCACAATGCCTAGGAATCTAATTATTCTTTTCATACGACACTATTCTTCCTGCAATGTAATTTGAGTTTTTTACTAAACCAGAAGTATAGGTCAAAGTTTCAGAGTATCTTCACATATTGTAATTTTGAAAGAAGTTTGTATTACATTTTGAGGATAATAATTGGAAAAAATCTTAGAAACTAGCATACATGAAGGAAATTTACAGATAAGATTAATTTAATGCAATAAGGTATGTAAAAACTGTTTTTCATGGCATAGATTCTTTCTGTAGCAATACAGAGATCTTCCTGATCCAGGCTTGTTGGTATCAGTCTGATCATGGTTTTCCTGAGGCAATTTATGAGAGTGCTTCCACTTGCAAACTGAACAATTCATATTTCTGTCTCTATAAATCTTTGGAATAAGTTTCTCTATGTCTATTTTGGAGTTATCTTCTCTCCTCATTCAATGATAATAGAAAATAATTAGCTTCCCGCAGTATAATTATACCAAAGAACTAACACATTTTACACTTAGGAGGAAAAAATCAAAAGGAATAAACTATGAAAAATTTAATAATTCACTAAAATTATATTTTTAGAAACATAAATAACACTCAGATGTAGAAACTGGTGATATAGTAAGATTTTTGCATGTTATACAATCAGTTGCTGCAGCTCAACATTTTCCAAGGCAATTCGATAAATTAAATGGTGGTGTTAGTTTGATGATCTGGGAACACTTAAAAATCTTTTCATACTACAGGTTTTGCTGTTACAATGGGAAAATGATACCAGTAACAGAACTGATCACACCAAAAGGCAATGAATGTTTTTAAATGTGGCACCAATTATTCAGAATATTTACGTTTGCCACTTTTCGGTTTATAATGTGGTCTTTAAAAGGAAAAAAAATCCAAATCCATGATGTGTTTCGGTTAGTACAGCTCCAGTGCTTATGTGTATTAAAATACCATCTAAAAAGGTTAGATACCAATCAGTATCCAACAGTACATGTGATACAACTAAAGCATGTAAAACATTTAAGGAGCTATTATAGATTTCTTGGACAAATGTGTGCCTCCACAAATTCCTGACCATTAACAACTTGATCTGCCCTAGCTGCATCTGCAGCTACTTCTCCCCAAAGTGATGCTCTTAATTCTACCATCTTGAGTGATCAGTCACTTCCTAGGGAGACTAGGAACTCAACCTTGGTGGCTGCTGCTCTGGAACTAGTCATATACCTTGACTTTCTGTCATCTCTGATCACTTTCAGATATTCAAGCATCCCAACAACTAGGAGAAGCATGGGATTTCTAAAGAAACTGACAAAGGAAAAAAGGCCCAAGAAAGCAACTCTGAACCAAAAAGCCATTAATTCTTTGAGAATGTCTTACTGGTCTTACTCTGACCAGTAAGAAAGAGTAGACAGAACAACAAAACTTCCTCTTTTTTCCCTTATGTGCACTATTCTGGGACATTTTCTCTCAACTGCTTGTCCAGATATGTCCTGTGGTCTCCCTATTAAGTGATGGCACCTGTTATACAGCTGAGTGTGAAGGACTGGCCAGTAACACATCACCTTGCATTACTTTCCATCCTCTGTTATTCCTTTCCTTTTCCCTCACTTTTGCTGGCTGGGATTTTATCTCAAAATAAGATATTAGCTCTTAACCCTTGCCTAAGACTCTATTTTAGGATAGCATGGAATAAGATCGTGGATTATCTCTGAAATTACCTAGGCTATTTCTATTGAAAAAGACACTATTAAATTGACAATAGTAAATAATGTATTAAGATGGAATTTTCTTTAGAAATGTTACCATAAATTCATATTTTGTTTTGATTTCCAATTAGACTTACCAGTTCAACATAATGAAATTATCTAAATTAATTATGGCAAACACATTTTAGAAAGGTGATATCTTGTATGTGTGCATGCATGTGTATGCAAGTATACTATGTGTATTAATTTGTTTTGTGGTGCTACAAAGGAATACCTGAGACTGGGCAATTTACAGATAAATGAAGTTTATTTGACTCATGGTTTTGCAGGTCATATCAGCATGGTACCAGCATCTGCTTGGCTTCTGGTGAGGCCTCTAGTAGCTTACTCTCATGGTGGAGGGTAGACAGAAGTGGGAGGTCAGGGAGCAGGGCGTCAGCATGTCACATGGCATGAGAGAGCAAGAGAGAGAGTAGAGAGGTGCTACATACTTTTAAACAACCAGGTTTCACATGAACTCATTAACACTCATTCCTGTGAGGAGAGCACTAACCTATTCGTGAGGGGTCAGCCCACATGACCCAATATTTCTCACTATAACTATGTAACATAGTATCAGTGAGAGAATATAAAAACATTTTATAAGCAGCAAAGAAAATAGTGGTTAAACGTAGATTTTAATTTTAAGAATTTCCTGTATTACACACATCGTACAACCATAATGCAGTTCCACGCTATTTTAAATATGTGCATAACTGAAAAAAAAGTCTCTAATTTCTAGTTTAGTCATAAAGAGTTACTGCTCATCCATGTTTTCATTCATAATTTGACACTATACCATGCCATGAGCTGACTTCCCAATATCTATTCCAATCTTTGTTTTCAATTTATTGAGTTTTTGGTAGAATTGCAGCCTTAATATTTGTATAAGTAAAATAATAAATTTTGGAAAATATTTTTCTAGATTTCTTGGAGTGGTGTTTTTTATTTTCTTTTTAATAAACCCCAAAAGAGTATGACATTAAATTATTAGCCAAAAAATTCAGACATTTCAAATTTCAGAGGAAAACTAAATATAGCTAATAAAAATAGCAGATTTTAGGAAATTAAATTTAATATAAAACTTTATTTTATAATTTGATTTAGCAAAAATATATTACTTATTTGAACTTTTGACACTTGAAATGTTGCTATTCACATGTATCATATAGGTAAACAATATGCTTAATAAGTTATCTTTTTTATGTTAAGAAGAAATATCTGGGGAAGAGATTTAAGATAAGTTGTTCATACAGCACGATCATTTGCCAATGTAAAGCTCTTCATATTTTCTTTTATATATGTTTTCTTACCTCCATTCCCCTCTGTTAAAGTTGAAAGGTACCATAGATATCACGTATTTTAAAATCCTCATTTTAAAGAAGAAGAATCAAAAGCACGAAGTCTAACTTGATCAACATCACAGACCAGGTGACTGAGTTTGGAAGTAAAACTCAGTCACCTGACCTGTGATGTGGCGCTCATTTCTTCCATAGGTGATGTTGAATAGTGTAGTGGTACAGTTTTCGAGCAGAAAGATCTTTTTCTTGAACTTTTACTGACAGTCATGTGTAGAAGAAGAATAATTTTTCTTCAAAACCCCGCCTCCTCAGTCATTGGTTCTTAGTTGGGAAGAACCCCGGTAATAAAAGACAGATTAATAAGAGAAAAAAAATTAACATGTGTATTTTACATGTACATGAACGACATGCAGGGAAGGAGTATTTCTCAAAGTTGTGGCTTTGCGTTCCAGTTAATATAGCATCTTCAAGAAAGAACAGTAAGTTTTTAGAGAATTGAGAAGACACAGGAAAAGAACTTTTAGTCGCCAGAGGCTGCAACTTGTGGGAAGGCAAATAAGTGACACGTAAAGACTATTAGGTAAAACTTGTTAAAGTAGGTACCTCTGGTACCATCTCCAGAAGATATGGTAAAATTTGTCTTTGGTAGTTAATCTCTGTTTTTCCCTATAAGTAACAGGGAGGAGGGAATGCCAGGATCCCTTTTGTCTTTGTAAATCTGCATTTTGCTTTTAGGCAAATAGAAGAGATCAGAGGCCATCCCTGCATCTGCTGTTTTTAAATTGTCTTCAGATCAACACTCCTTCGCATCTTGAGGTGGCATATTCTGGTCTCCCACATATGTAATTCTTTTGGCCTCAGATTTTTCATCTATAAATTTAGGAAGTTAAATTAGATAAAATGCATTATCTTTCACCTTTTTAAAGAGTGGCAAAAGAAAAACATCAAACTCTACCTTGTTTGCTTTTATTTATTTTTTCTCTAAAATACTGAATCAATTCCAATTTTGCATAAAGATAGTCACCAAGTTATCCTATATAGTCACATTCTATATTAACAAAATTTATTCCAATAGATCAGGCAAGAGTGGGAGTATTTTCACTTTTCATGTCATAAGCACAAAATGTTCCTCAAAGTAAATTATCACTGATTTAGTGAATGATTAAAAATATATTTTTTATGAACCTCTTTATCTTCAGTCTCAGTCTGTGTATTAGGACACATTTGCATAAAAATCTAAAGAGTAAATCTTAATATTAACAGTTAATTGAATGCTCATGATTAAAATTTTAATCCTAGAAAGTAATTAAATTTTCTTCTGTAATGATTTTTAATTGATTCTTTCTACAGCCACATTGAGAAAACGCTTAGATATTATTAAGGCTCTAAAAAAACAAGTGCATCTCCAGGAAGGCTGCCATTATTTTACTTATTGGCTATGTAAAGCCTAAATGATATATTGCCCCAATAACTTGTTTTGCTTTCCACATAACTGAAAAGCGTTTAAAATGTCTCTCCAACAATACAAAAAAAAGAGATGGTATGATGGTTAATTTTATATGTCAAATATTCAGGGGTGTGGGTGCCCAGGTATTTGGTAAAACTCTATTCTGGGCATATCTGTGAGAATGCTTTGAATGAGATTAACATTTGAGTGGGTAGACTGAGTAAAGAAGATTGCCTTCCCTGAAGTAGGAGGCCTTCATTCAATCAGTTCATGGCCGGAATAGAATAAAAAGGCTGGCCCTCCTTTGAGCAAGAGGGAACCCCTCCTGCCTAACTGCTTTGAGTTGGCGCACAGGTATTTTCTTGCCTTTGAACTCAAACTAAAATATTGGCTCTTCCTGGGTCTTGAGTCTCCAAACTTTTAGACTAGAACTTACAACACTGTCTTTCCTGGTTCTCAAGCCGTTGTTCTTGGACTAGAACTACACCATTGGCTCTCCTGGGTCTCCAGCTTACCAACTGCAGATCTTGGGATTTCTCAGCCTCTGTAATCCAGCAAGCCAATGCTTTAAAGTAAATTTAGATAGATAGATAGATAGATAGATAGATAGATAGATAGATAGATAGATAGAGATATATCCCATTGCTTTTAATTCTCTGAAGAATTTTGACTAGTACAGATGGTATTACTACCTCTTCCTGTGCTTATCAATCATGCTTATCTTTCCATAATAAGGAAAGCAAAACAAGGCTTAATAAAACAACTGAAATATTTAAGGAAGAATGCTGATCATAATATTAGAAAAATCTGAAAAGTAAATGGAAAATTGAAAAGCAGAGTATTATTTAAAGAACAAAGGATTTAATGTCTGTATTGAGGGAACTAAAAATAATAATGCAAATAAAAACAATTAAGAAACAAGAAATGAAAGGAGCATAAAGACCTCGCTACCTTTTCTATAAGCATTGTGGAATGAGTACACACATAGGTCAAAGGACAGAGCCGTAGGAAGAGATTATTTAAAAGGTGTTAACTCTGTATCTTCATCACGAACATGTGTAAGATTTGCTTACTCCGAGATTTGAAGATTGACAGAGACCTTGTAAATTTATAAAAATTTAAGTTGTGGTTAACTGTAAATCAATTATGAATTGTTTTGTTTCAACATATTGTTATTTGAAATAGAATATTTAGCATTGCTTATGGCTAATGAATGACTATAAATGGACTCTTTATGGGAGCCTACATCTTCCCTGTTATTGTAACTATAGGACGTCTCTTACGTCCTTATCTCCATACATATCTAAAGAAACTGGAAATAAAATACCTTCTTTGGTGAATTAGCCCAATAATTCTAAAAGACATTAAAATTATGAAGAAACAAAGCTGTATCCAAAATAAAACAGTGAATTTTCCACAAATAGAAATCATGTCTGTTATTAAATAGTAATGATCAAAGAAATAGCAATGACAGTATGGAATAATATAGCTTTTTTAAAAATAAGATTTGCCAGCATTAAAAACAAATTGGGAAGAAAATAGCATCTTAAATGTTCAACATAAAAAGTGAATGTAGGAAAATATTTATTATTTTATGTAGAAAAACATAATAGAAAAGATGTAAAAACACATTGCTCATCTTGTTACCTATTGTTACAATGTCACATCACATAAGAGAGCATGAAATAAAACTATGGGATTAGAAGAAAATGTGAGGAAAATTAATGTTTACTGAGTACATTTTCTGTAACAAGTGTTAATATATTTTATTCTTTTTAATCCTCCTGGCCATCACATAAGGTATCCATATTTTTTAGATAAGCAAAGTTAGGCTGTATAACTTCTCTCGTCTCAGTTCTCAGAAAAAAAGGGGGGATGCACAGATTCATACAAGTCCAGGTACTCCTTAACTTTAAATGTTTATTTTTACCATGAAGCCTATGAAAGCAAAATTGAGCATTGTTTAGAAAAATGACAAAAACTTTCCATTCTTCAGAAAAAATAAGCAAAATATCCATGAATTAAAGACTATTATTGATAACTAAACAAAAAATATTATTTAATCAAAATGCTTAGAGGCACACACGCACGCACACACACACAAATCCTAAAAATATTGATAAATGAATTTTTCCAGTAAAGAACTGTAAACAGTGGCACGCATTCAGGAAGAAGTCAATATAATGAAAGATCTGAGAAAGTTGATGTGGAATCATCAGGTTTACAAAATTTATGAAGTGAAGGTAGTGATATAGTTCAGAAGACGTATTTAGCAGTAAGTGGAATAGAGTGGTAAGGTCTATGACTTTGCAGTTTGGAATTTTGCTAAGTACCTATTTGAATTACTCACACTGATGTGTTGAATGAGTCACTTAGCCTTATAAATTATTTTAGTAATGCATTTATAAAATCATTAAGAATCCAAAGGAGTCACTCAGGAGCTTCATGTTTTACTGAATTTTATGAGAGAAATTACATTCTATAATGGTATCAGGGGTTTTAAAGATTCATGAAACTATCACTACAGGTCTCTTGAGGAGAATGTAAGTGGTCCAATGTAAATGAAATGCCACGTCTTTGAACAGGGGCTCTGAACTCTTAGTTGACAGCAAGGAAATCAGGCCAGGTGGGTTTCTCAAGATAGTGGCCTAACATTATACTTCAAAAAAAAAAAAAAAAAAAAAAAAGATCATTTAAGCGATGAACAATGAAAAACTATCAGGTTGGAGAAACAAGACCCATTATTTTAGCCTTCTAGAACATTGCTATGTTTGCACTTTATACTGGGTACAATTTTGAATACTCCTCCTCACTAGAGAAACAGAGGAGTTTCTGATATTTATCAGAAACTTCCCTTACTTTATCATCATTTAGCGTTATGAGTTAGTATAGGAAATCTTATTGCTTACATTAATGTAAATAATTATATTACACTAATCTTCATGTCAATTCTATAAGGCAAGTATTACTTTTATTTATTTATTTACTTAATTTCTTAATAATTTAAAGGTAAAAAAACTGAGACTTAGAAAAGTGATGTAAGTCAGGTGTAGTGGCTCACATTATAATCCAAGCACTCTGGTAAGCCGAGGTGGGCAGATCCCTTGAGCTCAGGAGTTTGAGGCCAACCTGGGCAAAAGGTGAAGCTTCATCACTACAAAAACAATAAATAAATAAATAAATATTACAAAAATTAGCCAGGCGTTGTGGTGGGCACCTGTAATCCCAGCTACTCAGGAGGCTGAAGTAGGAGGATCGCTTAAGCCCAGGAGGTCGAGGCTGCAGTGAGCTGTGTTTATACTACCACAGTCCAGCCTTGGTGAAGGGGTGAGATAAAAAAAAAAGAGAGAGAGAGAGAAAGGAAAGGAAAAGAAAAGAAAGGGAAGGAAAGGAAAGAAAAGAAAAGGAAAGGAAGAGAGAGAGAGAGAGAAAAAGCAAGAAAGCAAGAAAAAAGAAAGAAAGAGAGAGAGAAAGAAAGAAAGAGAGAGAGAGAGAGAAAGAAAAGTGAAATAATTAACTGAAAACTTATTTTGTTAGGCAGTCAGCCTATTATAATGGGCCATATCAAACAAAAGGGGGCCTCTTAAAGTACTGAAGGTGGATTGGTAACATGACTGATGTTATAAATCATGAAAGCTGAGGATAAGTATAAACATAAAATCATTAAAAGCCATTGACTACTGATAGAGACAAATTTACTGTAAAATCATGTTTTTAAAAAAAATTCTAGAAAGTCTGGATGATCTATTAACTCCCAATGTGATACATAACTACATTAGAGATATTATTAGACAAAATTGTGGATAACAGTTATTTACGAAAAAGCCTTCTATTTTTTGGAAGGTGACACAAATAAAAACATATATTTGAAGACAGATTTTATTATCATTCAGAGATAGAATGTCACATGCATGTGAAGGATTGGCAAACACTGTAATGATAATCAGGAAATCCGATGACGTTAGTAGGTATAGAATAAAGAGATCCAATTTACATTGCAAAGTTTGTAAAAATACATTTCTTTTACCTCGTAATCATTTGTTAGATTTCCTACTAAATGCTAAGTACCTGGCTAGGTGCTTAGACAAAAATGTTGAAGAAGATGCAGTACCTTCTTTCAGTTTCTTAATGTCTGTTGGGGAGTTAGACAAGTTATAACATGCTTTTAGTAGCATGGACCACATTCAGAAAAGGTAAGATGGGTACAGAAACCAGTTTTGGATGGGTAATAATAATAATAATAAAAACTTCATACAGAAGCTAATGTGTAAATTTCTACCTTCATGCACTAGTTACACAAATATTGGTTGGGAGCCTAATATTGACCAGGGATGAGTCTAAGAACTGGAGATAAAACAGTGAACAACTGTTCATTTTTTATTATATGAAATAAAATAAATGAAATAAAAACTGTTCATTTGTTATTGCAAAATGTATATAAAGAGGAATGAGGTAATTAACACTCTAAAATAGAAATTAGCAAAATGGATTTAAAAACATTGATAAAAAGTATAATAGACCAATAGTTGATTCTATAAGAAGACTGATTATTTTGAAAGAAAACTCCAGCAGCAAGGCGTGGTGGCCCACACCTGTAATCCCAGCACTTTGGGAGGCCTAGACCAGCAGATCAGAAAGTCAGGAGATTGAGACCATCCTGGCTAAAACGGTGAAACCCCATCTTTACTAAAAATACAAAAATTAGCCACGTGTGGTGGTGGGTGCCTGTAATCCCAGCTACTCGGGAGGCTTAGCTGGCAGTGAGCTGAGATTGTGCCACTGCACTCTAGCCTGGGCGACAGAGTGAGACTCCATCTCAAAAAAAAAAAAAAAAAAAAAAAAGAGAGAGAAAGGAAAAAAGAAAACTCCAGAAAGATTGACCAAAGGCTAAAAGGGAGAAGGTAGAAAAATACAGACTCTTTTATTTCGTTGAGCAGTGGTCTGTTGTTCTCCTTGAAGAGGTCCTTCATATCTCTTGTAAGTTGGATTCCTAGGTATTTTATTCTCTTTGAAGCAATTGTGAATGGGAGTTCACTCATGATTTCGCTCTCTGTTTGTCTGTTATTGTTGTATAAGAATGCCTGTGAATATTGCACATTGATTTTGTATCCTGAGACTTTGCTGAAGCTGCTTATCTGCTTAAGGAGATTTTGGGCTGAGATGATGGGGTTTTCTAAATATACAATCAAAGAGGACACAAACAAATAGAAGAACATTCCATGCTTATGGATAGGAAGAATCAATATCATGAAAATGGCCATACTGCCCAAGGTAATTATAGATTCAACGCCATCCCCATTAAGCTACCAATGACTTTCTTCACAGAATTGGAAAAAACTAAAGTTCATAGGGAACCATAAAAGAGCCTGCCTTGCCAAGACAATCCTAAGCCAAAAGAACAAAGCTGGAGGCATCATGCTACCTGACTTCAAACAATACTATAAGGCTACAGTAACCAAAACAGCATGGTACTGTTACCAAAACAGAGATATAGACCAATGGAACAGAACAGAGCCCTCAGAAATAATACCACACATCTACAACCACCTAATCTTTGACAAACCTGACAAAAACAAGAAATGGGGAAAGGATCCCCTATTTAATAAATGAATGGTGCTGGGAAAACTGGCTAGCCATATGTAGAAAGCTGAAGCTGGATCCCTTCTTTACACCTTATACAAAAATTAATTCAAGGTGAATTAAAGACTTAAATGTAAGACCTAATACCATTAAAACACTAGAAGAAAACCTAGGCAATACCATTCAGGTCATAGGCACCGGAAAAGACTTCATGTCTAAAACACCAAACACAATGGCAACAAAAGCCAAAATTGACAAATGGGATCTAATTAAACTAAAGAGCTTCTGCACGCAAAATAAACTACCATCAGAGTCAACAGGCAACTTACAGAATGGGAGAAAATCTTTACAATCTACTCATCTGACAGAGGGCTAATATCCAGAATCTACAAAGAACTGAAACAAACTTTCAAGAAAAAAAAAAAAAAAAAAAAGCAACCCCACCAAAAGTGGGCAAAGGATATGAACAGACACTTCTCAAAAGAAGACATTTATGCAGCCAACAGACACATGAAAACATGCTCATCATCACTCACCATCAGAGAAATGCAAATCAAAACCACAATGAGATACCATCTCACACCAGTTAGAAGGGTGATCATTAAAAGTCAGGAAACAACAGGTGCTGGAGAGGATGTGGAGAAATAGAAATATTTTACACTGTTGAAGGGACTGTAAACTAGTTCAACCATTGTGGAAGACAGTGTGGCAATTCCTCAAGGATCTAGAACTAGAATTACCATTTGACCCAGCCATCCCATTACTGGGTATATACCCAAAGGATTATAAATCATGTTGCTATAAAGACATGTGGACACGTATGTTTATTGTGGCACTATTCACAATAGCAAAGACTTGGAACCAACCCAAATGTCCATCAATGATAGACTGGATTAAGAAAATGTGGCACATGTACACCATGGAATACTGTGCAGCCATAAAAAAGGATGAATTCATGTCCTTTTTAGGGACATGGATGAAGCTGGAAACCATCATTCTCAGCAAACTATTGCAAGGACAAAAAACCAAACACCACATGTTCTCACTCATAGGTGGGAATTGAACAATGAGAACACTTGGACACAGAAAGGGGAACATCACACACCAGGGCCTGTCATGGGGTGGGAGGAGCAGGGAGGCATAGCATTAGGAGATATACCTAATGTAAATGATGAGTTAATGGGTGCAGCACACCAACATGGCACATGTATACATATGTAACAAACCTGCATGTTGTGCACACGTACCCTGGAACTTAAAGTATAATTAAAAAAAAAAAGGAAAAATACAGAATCAATATAAAGGAGAAATATTTATAAACATAGTATTACAAAAATAATAGAAACATATTAAGAAAATGTACAAATGCTAAAAAATTTGAAAACCTAGGTAAAGTAGATACATTTCCACAAAAAGTACTGCAATGAATCCTTGTTAATTTTGGCTATATAGCATGTGAACCTCCTTCCCTATGTTCAGTATAGCCCCCACCTGATTGCTCTAAAGACAAAAGTGCATGGAGAATATTCTACTGGTAAGGAAAGTCCAAAGGCAGGAAAGAATGAGCAGGAATATGTAGAGGCACAAATAGCATGACTGAGAATTGAATGAAGGTATAGCAGTGACAAATTATGAAGGGTATTATAAACTATTTTCATTTTTTAAATTTTTTTTCTGGCATCAACAGTATTTAAAAGGTTTTCAGGAAAATTGGATCATCATGTTGATAATGATGATACTGATAATTTCTAAGTTTGTAAAGCCATTTTTATGTACCAGAAATTGAGAATTAAGTGCCTTTTATTTATTTATTTATTTGAGAACAGGATCTTGCTCTGTGGCCCAGGCTGTAGTGTAGTGGCATAATGACAGCTCACTGCAGCCAGGAACTCCAGGGCTCAAGCGGTCCTCCTGCCACAGCCTCCCAAGTAGCTGGGAGTAGAGGCATGAGCCACTGTGCTTGGCCTGGTACTAAGTGCTTTGTGTGAACTATCTCAATTAACTCTCACAAGAACTCAATAAAATTGATAGAACAAGTATGGGAATTTAAAGGTAAGGGAACACGTAATTAAACTTGACAAGTTCATGCATTTAGATAATTTCAGAAAAACATAACTTATAGAAAGATAATTTGAGCTTCACTGTGGAGAATAGCTTAGATTGGGACTGGATTGATGACACATAGTCAAGTTATGAGATATATTATAGGCAGAAGATGAAGGTGACCTTGAATAAGGTAACTACAGCATATATAAAAATAAGAAAGTAGATATCAGTATAGTTATAATTTAGAGGTGATAAGACTAAAAATTAAATTGGATAGATGCAAGGCAGAGAAAGAACTCAGGGACAATTTCCAAGTATTGGCTTGCACACAGTTGTATGTCTCTGATATTAAGAGTGCTGTGGAGGAACATAGTTAAGGTACTTATCACAAATTTATTTATTTATTTATTTATTTATTTATTATTATTATTATTATTTGTAGAGACAGGGTCTCACTCTTGCCCAGGCTGCAGTGCAGTGGCACAATTATAGCTCTCTGCAACCTTGAACTCCTAGGCTCAAGTGATCCTACCACCTCAGCCTCCTGAGTAGCTGAGACTACAGGCATATGCCACCATGCCTGGCTAATTCTTTAATTTTTTGTAGAGACAGTGTCTGGCTCTGTTGTCCAGGCTGGTCTTGAACTCCTGACCTGTGACCATCCTCCCACTTTGGCCTTAAAAGTGTTGGAATTACAGGCATGAACCATGTTTGGCCTCAAATTTGAGGTACCACTATGGCATTCATTACATACATTCAGTAAGCGTGTGGATTATGCCCAGTTTAAGATATGTTGCATTTTAATTGAAATTCTTGTTAAGAAGTTGAAAGTAATAAATCTGGATTTTAAAGGAAAGAATCAGAGGTATCTGTGAATCCCATCACTATTTTCATAAGTAATTGCTATGAGGAGAATAAATGACATTATTAAAGCAGAATGCATAACAAACAAGAGATCTTATATCAAACATCAGAAGAACTTAAACATTTACCTGTTATATGGAAGAAACAAACAAAAATAAAATAAAATTGGTGATGGAGCACAAAGAAGAAAATCCAAAGTGGATGATGCCATGGAAAAAAAATAAGGGTAATTTTGGAGAGAAAGGCACTATGGGTAAATGTTATAGAGACTTGTATGGTGAGGAATTTTTAAAAATTGTCCATTGGATTAGACAAAAAGGTGATCTGTTTGTGATCTTATTTAGAGTAATTGCTATGGAAAATGTCATGAGGAAACCTACATTGTTATAGCTTAAAAGTGAATGAGCAATGTGAATTTGGACACGTCATGTAGAGATGATTCTTTCAAGAGGATTCAACTTAAAAAAAGAGAATAAGACAATAGGAAAATAAATGTTTCTGTTTGGAGATGTGCTATATTAAAGAAAGGACTTGACGATTAAATGCTGTTTGAAATGAACCAGTAGAAAGGGGATAGTCGAAGATAGAAGATAATGGTGCAATTTGTCTGTGGCTCTCAAAGCACTAGAAATTAATGGAGTCCTGAGAAAAATTTAAAGTGTTCATCTTTGACAGAATAAAAGACATCTCTTTTATTGTGAGGCAAGATTATATGTGACACTGTGAAAATGTGGAGGCAGAGTGGCAGGTCACGTGGGAGTGTTCATTTGAAGGCTGGCGGTCTCTGTGAACTGTAAAGGAGGCTGGATTATTGCATGGGAAGAGGTAGGAGAGGTTTAAAGAATGTTAAAAATGTCTGAACTGGCTTCTTTGGTAATGATAATCTTTACTGGGGAATATAGAATTGTAACGGGCTACCAGTTTGCAGATAAATCAATTTCTGACATGCCAGAGAATGTCTGGCAAACAGGTGGGAAAAGTCTGCTACAAGACTATTTTTAATAGGGGAAATAACCTTCTGAGCCAAAAGTTATCCTAAGGGGGAAAAAAGGTTAATCATAATTATCTCACCTCAATAAAAATAATTTAATATATTCCAGGAGAAAAAAGCAGTAATGCTGGGTAAACTTGGTTCATGATTTTATTTTCTTTGTTCGTTTTCTTGCTTAGTTTCTGTGGAACATACAGTTAAACCCTACATGAAACAAATGACATATAAGTAAAAACTGAAAAAATAGTTTCATTTAAAATATTTGAAAGACATCTGGACACGAAAATCACAGAACTGATATCTCCCAATGAACATATAACACAAACAAAGAAAAGAAAGTTACTTTATCCATTGCCTATAAGAAGCTTCTGTACTTCCACCCTCCTAATTCTCAGTTGTAACAGGTATCCAATGGATACTCACTGAGTAGTGCACAGTAGGACTGGATTTAATAATAGGACAGGCTGTAGGATCAATGGATATTTGGGAAATGAACACTGTAGGAGATGGCGAAATCTTTTGCTTGAAGGTGAGGTCAAAAGTCACGACACTGGAATTATCACTTTTCTGTAACATTGTATTCACAGGAAAATTTGGAGAATAAGCATTGCATTAAAAATATAGATGAATTAATTGAGATTATGGATCATGAATTTTCAATCACACTTATTCACACTGTTTCTGTTTTGTTATGAGCAAGAAAGGCAACACAGATAGATGAATTCAGACATAGGTTTCCTGTTTGGGTACGTTTTCAGGAAAATGAGATACCTCTGGAAAGTAGTTGACTTTCTTTATTTCCTAGATGCTGCCCAAGATCAAATTGTAAATGGTAAGGAGGCGCCAGCCTTACCAGTGATGAGTCGGAACTGGCAGTCAGTCGCAGTGATCCATGGCAACTTTGCTTCTTGCCTCCTCAGAGGAAATAATTCAGCCCAGGCAGAAGTAGATTTAAGGCAAAGGTAAAGGTTTATTGGAAAAACAAACAAACAAAAACAGCAAAGTACGCTTGGAAGAGGGCCAAGCAGGAGACTAGAGAGGTCAAGCGCTCCATCCATCGTTTAGCTTGGGATTTTTATACTTTGGCTGGTTCCGAGGTTTGCCTTTCTGGTCCTTTGATTCCCTCTCTTGGGATGGGCCGTCTGAGGGTGCAGGGGCTGGCTAGCGCTCCGGAGGGGCTGCATGCCCGTGTCTTACTGAAGTTATGCACGTGCTCTCTTGAGCATCTCCAGAGGAAGATTACATATTGGTCAAACACTGCCGTTTTCTCTTTTACTGCACATTCTTGAGTGTTCTTGCCTGACTTTTAAGATTTTGTCAGGCAACTTTTACCTCCAAACCTCAGATGTTTCCTGTTGATCAGGCAGCTATCCTTCCTTGAGGATGGTTGTGACCACTTAGCAGGCCATCTGACAATGGTTTCTCACTGACAGTAGTTTGACATTCCTGGGGCTTTACCCTCCTGGCTCATTACTATCTACCTACCCTAACATCAAGAAGTGGCTATAAATATGTCAGTGTAAATTTTTATCTCTGACAGGAAAATAAATGAGGTATCAATTCTACAGATGGTGAATCAGTATTATTTGGGTAAATAAGAGTTATACCTGAACATTTCTCGCTTACGCCTAGCATATCTTAAAATCCTTGAACATACTCCAGCCTGGGCAAGAAGAGCAAGACCCCGTCTCAAAAGAAAAAAAAAAAATCCTCGAACGTTAATTTTTTGAGTTAGGATTTTTGGTAAAAGAGAAAATAACCTTAAGTCTGAGAATTTATTTTATTCATCCCTTCATCATCTACAGGCCTACCATATTAATGTATGATTTAAATTAAATGCTCTAAAGAAATCAATTATTAATTTAGACTAAAAAACATATTTATGAATGATACCATACTTTACTTGTATAGCAAAATGGTTACTTTCAGGACACTTCTGAACCTCTTAACTCTAGAATAGACTTTGAGGTAGATAAAAAGAACAATGTAAATCACAAAATGCTTGATAGTGTTAAATACATCAATATATGAAAATATTGTTTGCAAAGTTAAGAAATATAATAAATTCATTATTATAGTCTCTACTGTTTTATAAGTTATTTTATGTGTTTCTTCTGAGCTTTCAAACATTCAGTATACATTTAAAATACAAATTCTTTTATATCCAATTCATTCTTTGGTAGTCACCAATGTGAAAATTAAAAAGAAGTCTTACTTTTAAAGGCATTTCAATAATTGTTATATGCTAATAATGTGTATATGTTAACAACATTTATGTACATAAAATGAAATTATTTCTTTGTGTTAGATAATAATATGAGTTTTTTTGCAAATTTATATATTTGGTTTGCTGCATTACCAAATAACTAATTGAAAGCTTACTCTCTTAGGGAATAAAGCAGAAGATAAAATCATAAGACTAAACTACCAATTTTCATTTTGAAAAATGAGCTAAGTCATATAAAACTGCCTTCCTCAAATTTTCTGTAAAATACAGAAGGATCATTTAGTTTAAACAATACTAAATTACATAGGCATTCAAGTCATTTAAAAATAGTGCTAGAATCTTTAAAATTCTAGATAAGCTGTTATGTGTGGATCCAAGATATGTGGTGCAGTGCTTCTTTTCAACCTGAGTGAAGAGGAAAAAATAAAAGATCTTGTGTGTATTACAAATATTGAAAAAGGAATTAATGAAATCAACTTCTCTCATACTTTGTCTATATACTAATCTTTATGAAACATGCATATATATATATTTTTTACATGTGCTAATTTCTATTAATACATTCAAACCTTCACATAGTTCAATACTTCTGTGTATTTTTAAAATACATATAAATTTCCATATTACCTCTCAGAAGCAGGACCATTTTTGTCTGACTTCATCTGTGTGATGGCGTATATTTGCAGGCCTGGTATTGATTTATATACTGAAAGTTTTATTTTCGAAAGATCTATATGTTTTAAAACTCCAACATTGACAGAGAGATAGTGTGGACAGGGCAGTCAGTCTACGCCCACTCTACCCATGTACTTGAGCTACTCTTGGTATACATTATTATTTTTTTAACTAAGGATATTAACAGGGAACATTGACCTATAAATTTCTAACTCTCTTGGAGTTTCCTTTAGCATTTGATTCCTCTAGTATTTCTTCAAAACTAAGAAAGATAGATAGAAAGATGAGAGAGAGAGAGAGAGAATATTGCAAATAGACCCAGGAATCTCTCAGTTGTGCAGAATTATTGTATCAAAATAAGTAGTGACAGGGAGAAATGGAAAATGGGAATGGAAAGGAAGATTGGTTTAGAATAGATTATTTTAAAGAATTTTAAAGAATAATAACCATCATCATCATTAAAACTTTATCAAGTACATACTAAACACTCTTTAAAGTACTGTAAGTATAATGTATTATTACTGTAGCAAATTAAACATAAAATTTGGTTTTAATTGGATATTATCTTCCAAATTAAAAATTAAAAGGCTTATATAATTTACTAAAGTTATACTTCATGTAAACTGTGAATTTAGGATCTGAACCTTAAATTCTAGTTACTAAGGTGATGTCTTAAGCATTCTGATATACTGCTTCTCTTGATCCAAATAACCATAATAATTATCTTGCACCATCTTTACAACTATTTCTTTTATCCTTTTTCTATTCCCACTCCTCTTTCCACTTTGAACACCTACGTCCTGAAAACTTAACGTGAGAGCCAAAAGACTGTCCTTGAAATGTGATTATCAGAGGACTGAAGCTATCAGACCAAAGCTAATATTTAGCACAATATATGAAAAGGTGTTTGTAACCTATTTATATGTATCTATATCATATTTGAAACCTATCTCTAGATACCACCAAAGCACAACCTTGGATGCATAGTTGTGTGAGTGATATGTACTGAGAAATAGATGCTTTATTAATACTGTGGTTTTCCTGATTCTAACCTAAAAGCCATATCCATTGCTATTTTCTTTTTAACTTTTTTCATTTAAATAAGATGCAGAATCTATTTTCTATGTCTTTGTTCAGAGGCTATGCTTATTATTACCCCTAATTATTTCCCTGTGTGGCTTTAAATTGAAATTGCTTCTATAATTACTTTCTCCTGAAATTTCTATGGTAAGGTTTAGCAACTAAATGTGAATGCCTTCTAAATGAAGACATTTGGTCAGGGCTGTAAGTTGATTTATTTATATCTAATCACCAAGCAGGTAAAAAAATTTTAGTTTTGCAAAGTTTAAACATTTCAAATAGCCCTGTCATCTCTTTTTATTCATTTATTTGTGATTCAAAGAATTCTAACAAAGTCTTTTGGGAATGTTTGATTCTGTGTGGTATGCTGTTACCATAGCAATTCTGTTGGTTTTTAATAATTGATATAAAATTTTAAATGAAGTGTTTAATTGTGTTTGCAGATAGTTTCCTGAGCCATAAATAGCTAACACTCAAAATCCTCTTTCATTATAATTGACATTAGGTAATCAACTTGTACATTTTCATTGAAATGAGGCATAGGCAGCATGGTGCCAGGAAGGTCATAACAACTCAAAAAGAACAAGAGAACATTTCGGGTCAATACAATTCACAGAGGGCAAATAGAAACTCTGCTTACTGCCTTACCATGGCCATGTATCTAATAATTATTTCCTTGAATTAGTTTCAATTCAAAAGACAACACAGATCTCTGCATACAATTCTAAGTATTTTTCCTACTTATAAAAGCAGGCTACTCTTACTATTTCAATTGTTCCTTTCAGGTTATAGATATGAAAATAAGGGTTGAAGGAACTCCAATGCCATTTGTCAAATGTTATCCAAAAGAACCAGTATTTCTTAAATAAATGAATACTCTACTTATTATGTTCACTGTTCTCATTGTATTTACCCGTGAAAGTTATTTGCCATGTACTGAATAATCTGAGATTTATAAAGTATGTAATATTTTAAATTTAGTCTTTATTGCATGAGTCAGTTTTCATAGAAGTCTGCCTATAGTTTTGGTAGACTGACAAAGCTATGTACTTCAAAGATTGGATTTTTATATTTAGGATTTTAATCTTGTTACTAAAAATGAGTATATTACTTATCAAAATAGATGATATGTGGAGGTAGTACATTATCAGTCAATTTTAGAAACACTTATTATTTGATTTCATAATTGGAAATGAGACAATTAAAATAGTGTGTTTCAATAGGGAGAAATGGGTGATAGCATAAGGCCAATGATAAAATGAGGACAGTTTCCTCTTAAATTGTCAGTATTAAAAAGTGCAAATCTTTAAAATTCTATGTGTTTATGTAAAAGGCAAAGGCTGTGTTTCTAAAATACAACAAATACGATATTTTTAGGTAAAATGATTATCTCTAATTTTATGAAAACTATCTCCTAGAAAATAGGCTCAACTTGTAAGAAGATGTTTTACTCTTTGAGGACAAACCCGTGAGTACTCTAGAATGTCTGACTCTGAGTCCATTGAAGCAATAAGGATTTCTCATCTGTCTTGATTATGTATTTGGAGTGTTCACCAATTACTATAGATAGTAATGCTCCAAAGTATGTAAATATAACAAAGCCACTTATTTCCATGTGGACATTTTTCAGAACTATATCTAATGTTATCACAAATTAAGATCCTTTAATCCGGCCGGGCGAGGTGGCTCAAGCCTGTAATCCTAGCACTTTGGGAGGCCGAGACTGGCGGATCACGAGGTCAGGAGATCGAGACCATCCTGGCTAACACGGTGAAACCCCCTCTCTACTAAAAAAATACAAAAAACTAGCCGGGAGAGGTGGCAGGCGCCTGTAGTCCCAGCTACTCGTGAGGCTGAGGCAGGAGAATGGCGTGAACCCGGGAGGCGGAGCTTGCAGTGAGCTGAGATCCGGCCACTGCACTCCAGCCTGGACGACAGAGCGAGACTCCGTCTCAAAAAAAAAAAAAAAAAAAAAAAAGATCCTTTAATCCTTTTCCCATGTTGGAAAAAAAAAGTGCAGCTTGCTGCAAGTGGTTATTTAATTTGCATAAACATGCTCTTTGAGGCTGAAGTAAATCTGACTGATATTTAATATGAAAGTAAAATATTAAAATTGTTCTTGGAGTTATTTCTAGACAGAACTAACATCAAAATCGTCAGAATCATAAGAATTATCTATTTTGGAAAATTCAGATCCATCAAATGAAGTTTCGACCAACAACTGTTGGACAATGATGTCAACATCATGCATAAGAACGCTGTTTTCTAGGATTTGACATTTTCAACCATCAAGAATCACTATATTTTATAAACAGTAACACCACTAGTAAAAACAGAATTCTATAAATTGAATGATGTCTTTTGTTTCTGTAGTTGATATACTCAAGCAATGCGAAAATAATAAAAAAATGAGATATCGTGTGGCAAAGTTATCTCAGGGTAAATGCTGCAGCCACAAGTGCCGCCGGTGAGTATTCTCCAGGAAAAAGAGAAAAGGGTTAAAAATCATTTGTGAATAGTCAATAGTAAGTCCTTTTTATTAGATATTAGAGAAAATGGTGAAGTTGTATATAGCACACCCTTAATATTACTATGGCAGTCATTGCAGGTGGACTCTTCAAATGCAATCATAAAAGACTGCTCAAATCCAAATTTACCAAATGTATGTCTGATCGGTTTTGAAATAGTATTCCTACATGGAAAATGATGTGTATTCCTAATATAATGAAACTAATTTTAGTAAGCATAATAGAAAGCATAATAGAAAATAACAATAGGTTAGTCTTATATTTATTAAAATGCAAAACTTTATGGTACACTACTATAAATAAAACTAAATTATGAACATGTCAGGAAGCTAGATGATTTATCTACTTAGGAAATGACCTTAGTTTCAATATTTAATTTTAAAAGATATAGTTTGTACAAATCTGCCCAATTTATTTAAAAGGATTAGACACATTGAATATTCATGGTACATTACTAAATTGAGAAAATAATTGATATTAGTTTGAGTAAAGTAATCTTTATATAGATAAACATCTTTATGTAGTTTGTAATTAATCCGTCTCTAGGAGTCACAATGAAATTCAGTTATTTATATTTCATTAATGGAAGTGAATACTAGGAATATGTTTTTATCATGAACTGTGGGCAAGATAAACATTTTCTATAATAATCCAATAACTCTTAATGAATTGATTAAAAATGGTCTTATTAACATCTGATATGTTGTATAATTTTATAACAATTCTTAGTCTTCCTTTCTGTAAGAACTGAAGGTTACCATGATTTGCTATGAAAATTACCCTTTCCTTTGGGAAATACTTTAGCATTTGCAAAGTTATCTAGGGCTGGACCACTTCTAAGACAAGTAAACAGAAAAGAGGGGATCAACCAATCAGAACATAAGTTGCAGTTACTGAAGTCACCCATTAAAACTTTTCTTCTTTGAAATTTGTGCCTAGCAATTCTAATATTTTAACAATATTTATTGAGCAAAAGTGATTTTCAGGGAATTGAGATTCCAATGAGTCACAACAAATGACCACTGACCTCTTTTCATATGTTCCTTAATAGTGGGGATTTTTGCATTTGAGAAGACTGGTGCACAATTTATTTAGTTATAATAGCAAATTAAGAATAGTTTCAGGCTCAGTATAAGGTAACCTCACCTTTCATGTAGAAAGAAGAATGTTAAACCTATTGAGTTGACTGAGACCATTTCAACAATGTGGAGGTGACATCATTTTGTGCCTGTTTTCATTGTGATATACTAATATTAAATAAAATAACACAAATAAATAAATGAAGTTTAATAACAAATCTTAATTTTTCAACCACATATATTTTTCTTCACTCACTAAAAGTTTATTAGAATACTGAAGAGAAAATAACAAGCAATATTGCCATCCAATGGTGAAACTGTAACATTTAAGGCATATTAAATATAAAGATGGAGATATGTGACAATATTTCCAAATCAGTAGAAATATTTATTTTGACTGTTTGCATTTTCTGGGAAATATAAAGGCAATGTTCAGAATTATAAACACAGTAAGTACTAATCTAAAGAAAGATTAACGAAGGTTGAGTTTTCACCTTTTTGAACCACAAAACAGTAGAAGCTTTAATTCATATTACTTAATTTTAAAGTATAACATAATGAAGGCTTCAAACTTATTTACATCATTTTGTTGGTTCTTTGTTTCACATGATGCTTTCCAGGTATTTTTCTTTCTTCTCCACTTAAGGATCTCCTTGAATCTCATTTGTTCCTAAAAGACTTCAGAACTAATCTTTCTCTCTCCTAAGCCTCAAAACATTTTATGCCTGTATAGTTCTTCATTTCATTGTTTGATTTACCTTAGAATCATTGACATATTCGTTGGTACACATCCTCAATTGGGAAAATAAGTATTATGTTTTATTTATTTGTACAATATGTAACAATTAGTGCCTATCAGGTAAACACTAAATAATTGTTGAATATAGTGGAACTGCCTTAAACTCATGTCTATGGATGTTTTAGTCTGTGTATGCTACATAAATGATTTACTTTACTTGTGAGGTGAATTTATCTTATTTGTGAAATTCAGAAAATTACCTTGAAATTTTTAAAATGCGGGCATCATTCCATGTTTGAGAGCGAGAGGAGTTAAAATAGCTAAATATCAGGTCATTATAATGGAAAGCCATAAAGTATTTGTACAGCATCCATTATAAATGCCTATTATATGTAATGTACTCAATAAATAGCATTTACACTGGTGTCTATAATGATAGTGATTATTTAGGTTGCTATACTGGAACTTTTAGTAGTCTAACACCCCAGACTCATACATTTAGGACAAGAAATATATTTTTCATGATCCAAAATTTAACAAATGCAGTAATTTGTATATATATTATTTGTTTTCATATTATTCATTTAACCATTCAAGAAATACATAAAGAACATCTAAAATAGATGTGCAAAATTTAGCTTCTCACTCTATTAGGAACTGGGAGTCAGGATTAAACAATATAGATTTATTCTCTGCCTTATTCTCTGCCTCAATGAAATTAGCCTAGTGAGTAAATGGATATTGAATATACATAATTACAATTACAAAAGGTGCTATAAACATGGTAGTTGTGTTAAAGTAGGCAGATAGCTAGACATGAGCAGAAGGAGGAGCCCCTAAGAAAAGAGAGGTCTAGAAAATCTGACATCCCAGAGACCACCCGAAACATGGATGCAAGTTATGAGCAGAGGGGAAAGGAAATACCTATGCAGAAAGGAATGATTCTTAACATGTCCAGTCATTGTTCACTCTGCAGTTAATCTGTCAGAATGTAGCTAACTACATGCTTATAAGGAGGGAAAGAGGGCAAAGGAGAAATTCCTAAGAGCTATGCAGGTGCAGTAAATATAGATTTGACCACTGTACGACCTTCCTGGCATGGTGGTAATGAGTAATGCAGCCATTAGTTAGAATTTGTGTCCAACGTTGGGCCCATGCATGCACACCAACCAATTCAGCTTCATTATATGTTTGAGAGCAAGAGGAAGTAAAATAGCTAAATATCAGGTTGTTTTAGTAGAAAATTGTTAAGTGTTTGTACAGCGTCTATTATGAATGTAAGGGAGAGTGTAATAAGCCCAGGTGGGAACTAGGTGGGGAAAAAGGCAGGTACTTAAGGCAGAAGTGGTAAAACCAGACAAAGAAAAAAGATGGAGACTTATGACACAGGCAGGAGCTTCATGAAAAAAAAATCCAACATCATAAAAACCCAGTGCAGAACTCTTGGGGTTGCTTCTGGCTCATTCTTTCAGCAGCCCACTGTGCCTTACCCTCCAGAGTGTACTGTCTCTTTAAATAAACATGGCTACTGCTACTGCTACTGCTACTGCTACTGCTCCCAGCAGGGTCAGCCCTCTCTTGGAGTGTAGCATTATCTTCTTAATAAACCTTTTGCTTACACTACTAATTATTCTCTTGGCTGAATTCTTTCTCCAAGTATGACTCAGAACCAAGGACTCTGCATTTCCTTCTAACAGTTGGATGACAATAATGAGAAGGTTTATCTAGGAGTGAGAAACTCAGGGGATGCCATCTTAAAGAAGTTAAGCCCAAAGTTTAGTAGTAGTTAACTAGGTGACAGTGTTAGAGGGATGACAGAAAAGTTTCAGGGAGAAGTAACAACAGATAAAACCTTTTGGAAGAGAAAAAGAGAGCTTGGAACATCTGTGGACTGAAATAATTATTTGCTTAAGAGAGAGAATACAAAATTATTTGGAGAGCTTGGCTAAACCTTTTAAACTATGGTAAGGATTTTAGATTTAACTTAGGGTGTAGAATTAATACATAAGTTTAGCTAGGTAGGAAGATTCAATAGCAATTTACAAAAGTTTTCAATATTCCTATAAACAAATTTTTGTATTTAGGTTAAGGAACCAAAGAGCCCAAACAATTATGAATCAGAGCAAAGGTGGATAATTCACAAAACTCAATTTGAAATCTTACTATAAAGCTATGACAGAGCAAGAGCACCAGTGTTTCAGACAAACACCACCCCTCTAAGTTCCAGCTGCCATTCTAGCTTCATGCATTTCAAGATAATTACTTCTCTTTTAAACACAAGCCACCAGAAAGAGCAGACAGTAGAACACAGATAAGACAGCTTGGACATGGGGAGCCGGTGGGGAGTCTCTTGGATAACTTCCACCCTTCACCCTCATACAATGGGCCCCAGTAAAAGTGGGCCTTAATAAGAACATTCCTTTATTAGGAAGGTGCACTTATATTCAGGTGCACTAAGATAGAGAAGCTAAAAGCAGAATCAGTGGGTATGCCTGCAGCTGTAGAAAGATGTATGGGAACTATGCGTACTCCACCACAGGGTTTAGGTCTGCTGACCTCATTCTTGCTGCAGATACAAAGCTTTATAATTGTGTGTAAATTAATACACCCTGTCTCAAGTATGGTTCCCCAAAAGCCAACCTTGAACCAAGGTTTTATGTGTAAGTTATTTAAAAACATACTCAAGACTGCGAAGAAAAGAGGTTTAGTAGACTTACAGTTCCACATGGTGGGGGAGGCCTCACAACCATCGTGGAAGGCAAGGATGAGCAAGTCACATCTTATATGGATGGCAGCAGGCAAGAGAGAGCTTATGCAAGGAAATTCCCATTTTAAAACCATCAGCTCTCATGAAACTCAGTCACTATCATGAGAACAGCTCAAAGAAAGACCCACCCCATAATCCAATCACCGCCTACCAGTTTCCTCCCATGACATGTGGGAATTGTGGGAGTTACGATTTAAGATGAGATTTGGGTGGGGACACATCCAAACCATATCAACCACTTGACCCCTCCCAAATCTCATGTCCTCACATATCAAAACTAATCATGTCTTCCCAAATCTCCCCCAGGGTCTTAACTCATTTCAGCATTAACTCAAAGGTCCACAGTCCATGTCTCATCTGAAAAAAGGAAATTCCCTTTCAGCTATGAGCCTGTTAAATCAAAAGCAAGTTAGTTACTTCCTCAATACCATGGGGGTGTGGGCATTAAGTAAATACAACCATTGTAAATGGTAGAAATTGGCCAAAACAAAGGAGCTACAGGTCCCATGCAAGTTGAAAACACAGCAGGGCAGTCAAATCTTAAAGCTCAAAAGTGATTTCCTTTGACTCCGTGTCTCTCTTCCAGGTCACAATGATGCAAGAGGTGGGTTCCCATGGTCTTGGGTAGCTCCACCCCTGTGGCTTTGCAGAATATAGGCTTCCTCCAGGCTCCTTTCATGAGCTGGCACTGAGTGTCTGCTGCTCTTCCAGGTGCACAGTGCAACCTGTGGGTGGATCTACCTTTCTGGGGTCTGGGGAATGGTGGCCCTCCTCTCAAAGCTCCATTAGGAAGTGCCCCAGTGGAAATTCTGTGTGGGGGCTCCAAACCCACATTTCCCGGTGCAGAGGCTCTCTATGAGGGCCCCACCCCTTCAGCAAACTTCTGCCTGGACATCTAGGCATTCCATACATCCTCTGAAATCTAGGCAGAGGTTCCCAAACCTCAATTCTTGACTTCTGTGCACCTGCAGGCTCAACACCTCGTGGAAGCTGCTAAGGTCTGGAGCTGCTAAGGAGAAGGCTGTTTGCGCCTTCTGAAGCCACTACCTGACCTGTACCTTGGCCCTTTTTAGTCATGCCTGGAGCAACTGGGATGCAAGGCAGCAAGTTCCTAAACTGCACACAGCATGGGGACCCTGGGTCTGGCCCACAAAACCGTTTTTTCCTCTTAGGCCTCTGGGCCTGTGATTGGAGGGGCTGCCCTGAAGACCTCTGAACTGCCCTGAAGACATTTTTTCAATTGTCTTGGGGACTAACATTCAGCTTGTCATTACTTATGCAAATTTCTGCAACCAGTTTGAATTGCCTCAGAAAATGGGATTTTATTTCATATCACACTGTCAGGCTGCAAATTTTCTTAACTTTTATGCTCTGCTTCCCTTATAAAACTGAATGCTTTTAACAGTACCCAAGTCACATCTTGAATGCTTTGTGACTTAGAAATTTCTTCCACCAGATATCCTAAATTATCTCTCTCAAGTTCAAAATTCCACAAATCTCTAGGGCAGGGGCAAAATGTCGCTAATCTCTTTGCTAAAGCATAACAAGAGTCACATTTGCTCCAGTTCCCAACAAGTTCCTCATCTCCGTCTGAGACCACCTTAACCTGGATGTCATTATCCATATCATTATCAACATTTTGGTCAAAGCCATTCAACAAGTCTCTAGGGAGTTCCAAACTCTCCCACATTTTCCTGTCTTCTTCTGAGCCCTCCAAACTATTCAAACGTCTGCCTGTTACCCAGTTCCAAAGTTGCTTCCACATTTCTAGGTATCTTTTCAGCAAAGCCTCACTCTACTGGTACCAATTTACTGTATTATTAGTCTGTTTTCATGCTGCTGATAAAGATGTACTTCAGACTGGGAAGAACTTGAGGTTTGATGGACTTACAATTCACATGACTGGGGAAGCCTCACAATCATGGCAGAAGGCAAGGAGGAGCAAGTCACATCTTGCATGGATGGCAGTAGGCAAGAGAGATCTTGTGCAGGGAAACTCCCATTTTTAAAACCATCTTCTTATAAGAATCATTCACTATCACAAGAACAGTGCAGGAAAGGCCCACCCCCATCATCCAATCCCCTCTCACCAGGTTCCTTCCACTACACGTGAGAATTCTGGGAGCTACTATTCAAGATGAGATTTGGGTGGAGACACAGACAAGCCATATCAGCATCTCAGAAGATTTCTTATGCTCAGAGGGCTAGAGGCATATTAAATATCCCTACCTACCAGAGCAGCACAGTGAGTATGTTTACATTTGGTAGAGAGAATGCATCAGAAACTCCTCTCTCCCTTATATTGACTTTTACCTGAGGAACAGGGCATTAAATAGAAAAACAAATAGAAAAGTTAATACCTAATAAATATGTGTGTGTGTGTCTGTTTTTGTGGGTATGTCTATATGTTCCATAAATGGATTTAGAATAGATTCTTAGATATGGAGCTGCAGGGTCAAAGAAAACCTTTTAAAAGTAATAGAATATCTAAAAGACCATTTATGCTTGAAAAATTGGACACGTTAGGAATACTCTGCCATATCATGCCTATCAACTCAGATTATTCTTCTAACTACTAACTACACTCTGATGTTCCACAAGGAGAAATAAACTACTATTTGCTGCCTCATTTTCTAGTCACACTTTCTTGTAATACAAACAGACAGAACTGGATCCATAAATGAAGTTTATAGTGTCTGTGTGGGTACAAGAAGGTAAAGGGAACATATCACAGACTTTAAAAACAGATCTTGTTTCAAGGATGATTATCACTCTATTTCTCTACTTTTGGAAAAAGAAAAGTTCACACTTGTTTGTTTGGTCTGAAATAATAAACTTATTCATAAACAAATGTGTAAATGTTGAACTGTAAAATAAAAATGTAAGGTATTAAGGGGCTCTTTATCAGTGAAACAGCTGGTAGGTTTCTAATATTGCTTGTAAGCTCTTTTCAACTTGTTCTTCCATTGAATGTTTGTATGTGGAACAGTTACGCATTCAATTATTAAGTATATTTCTGCAAAGTAGTCACCGTACATTAATTCAGCATCAATATAAGTGTGCTTTGCTAAAAAAATATTAGGTTTTTCAGTCTCTCCTGCAACTGATGTTTATTGATTAGTGGAAAAACTGTGTCTCGGAAATGTATGGATTTCTTGGCTTTTCCAAGAGAAAAGAGAGGAGAAAGTCAACAGGACATGAAAGTATACTCTGGGATCCGATTTTCTTTGTGTGTCCACTAATTTATTTGTTTTTTTGGGATCTTAACTGGGTGGATTAGCTTTGCCTTTCAGTGAGCATTCTTGTGGTGTTCAGTAACTAAGAGAGGCAGAAGTATAGGTCAACACGAAAGTCGGTGGGAAGATCACTCTATTCGCTGCTTTTTTTGTGGTGTGCCAAAGTGTGAAGGAGGACAGAATTATCAGTTCTCCTAAGGAAGGACAAAACAACTCCATTTGAATTATAAGACTGCTAAACCTTCATTTGAAATCATTGTGAGACTCTCTTTTAAATACATAATTTTTGTTATAATTTACTCAGTCAGCAAATATCTATGAAGTACCTACTATCTGCTGGGCACTGTTTTAAGTGCTTGGGATATAGCAGTTAAAAATGATAAAAGGGAGGCCAGGCACAGTGGCACATGGCTGTAATCTCAACACTTTGGGAGGATCAGTTGACCCTAGGAGTTCAAGACCAGCCTGGGCAACAGAGTGAGGCCTCGTCTCTACAAAACACTTTTAAAAATATTAAAAATTAAAAAAATTTAAAAATAGCTAGATGTAGTGGCACCCATTTGTAGTTCTACTTTGGAGGCCAGGTGGGAAGATTACTTGAGCCCAGGAGTTTGAGGCTGCAATGGGCTATGATCATGCCACTGTGCCAGAGTGCCAGGGTGACAGAGCAAGACCCTATCTCTAAATAATAATAATAATAATAAATAATAGTATTAACATTAATAAAAAAGCACAAAGCCCCACCTTCATAGAGCTGACACCATAATCAGATAAGTGAGATAGTAAACAATGTTTTAACACAGCAGAGTATAAAACAAACACATGATGAATATGAAGTGTATATTATATGTTATAAGATGGCACATGTAGTAAAGAAATACAGACTCCTATCAAGGTGAGGGGATGGATTGTGTTAGGGCAGGCCTCAGTGATTTGTCCAAAGATTTAAAGGATATAGGGAATGAGCCAAGGCAATGGTTGCAGAAAGAACATTTAAGACAGTTGGAATGAACAAAATAAAAGGCCTACACAGTAGCAGGTTGGGTTTATTCAATAACGAGAAGACCACGTGGGCTTGAAATCACATGACTTGAAGGGACAGATCCTAGGAGATGGAGTTTTAGAAGTGATAGGGGCGAAATTGTGTAAGGCTCTGTAGGCCTTTGAATGTACTTTGGCATTTGCTCTGAGTGAAATGGGGATTGTGGAAAGGTTTCAAGCATGTCTTTTAAATAAGTAAAAAGTCTTGCTATAAAATTACTAGGACATCTCCGTTCCATTAATGTTTCAGTAAGATCTTTAAAATTTGCTTTGTCTTTTTAGGAATAGAATACACTCTAAGAGGTTTAAATCATTTTCTATTCTATGTCAGTTACTTCATCAGAAAAATTAAATTGTACAGAGTTTCTGTCTTCCGAATGGTGGACTCTATTTCTACTTTTATAAAAAATTCCTCCCAACTTCTGTCTAAGAAAAATTCACATTTGAGGAGGGATTCTCTATTCTTAAACGAAGGGTGTATTAGAGGATTCTCATTAGCACTAAATGTGTCTTTTTATAACTGAAATGGATTTATTTCTTTTAAACAATATAATGTTTAAGTCATGTTTTAAACAGATGAAAATTTATTTTCTATTAGTGTGCCATTTAGAATCTTATTGACAATATGATACGAGGAAATATCACTGATAATCTTATTTATGACTTGGCAAAATCTCTGACTGAGTTTTTTTATTCTCTCAATCTCCCAACTCTGTTCTCAATTACTTTCTTTAGCTCATTATATAAAAACAAACAAACAAACAGAAGCAATGAGAATAAGTAAAAATCCATTGGTTAATTTTCTGTCACCTATTTTTTTTGGTTTGCATTTTCTTTATCTGCATGTTTTTCGTCAAAAATTATCAATCCAGTGATGGTAGGTGGATCCCCACTTTTGAATCAGGCATAAACACTGATATAACTTTACCCAGATATTACTCCAGTGTACTCAAGATATTGAAACATGCTATTAATAATTATTGTCAAATTTTATGTAAATACTTTTTATGAACCCCCAAATGGCATAAGATACTCTTAACTAAGAACATGTGAGGGCACATAGTCTCCCACGAGAAACCAAAACCAACACATTGTGGACTCTTGGAAAATGTTCATATCAATGATTTGTTTCCGATATAATGTTAATGGCCGCAGCCACCTGTCTGCAGTGGCCACTGCAAACATGCTGCAGTAGGGGAGGTGCAGCCGGGACAGGTTCCTTGGAGACTGTGGGGGCCGGGGACAGGTGGGAACCCCGCCCCCTATCGAGTTGGTGAGGCAGGAGCCCCACACTCCTGGGCACAGCTGTAGCTGCCCAGCTGAGGCTCCAGACCCAGGCATTCCAGTGCTCTTGGGAGTCCGGGAAGCCTCTCTTCCTCCACTGGCTTGGAAGTGCCTGTTCTGTATCCCTGGCCTCTGCCTGCTCTAGGGCAGAGCAAAGTTGTGTCCACGGCCTGGTTCTCTTGCAACCGAGTCGGGGGTGCACGGTCTCGGGGCGGTACTGACATGCCAGCCCCCTGTCGCCATGGCCCCCTCCAGACTTTGGGTACTGATGAGCATAGGAGGGAGGCCAAGGCGAGGCTTAGGGCAGCTCAGTGCAGGCGCCCCTTGACACAAGCAGCCTGGGCCTGCGGTGGATGGCGTGTTGATGGTGGCGGGTGGCAGACAGAAACCTGGGTGGAAATGGGTGGGTACTCGGTGAAACCCTATCTTCAAGCTAGAGATGGCCTGAAGTCTGCGGTCCAAGTTACCAGTTATTGGTGGCGTCTGCGGCCCCGAGTGAGAAGGTATGATGCTTTCTCCGGGCCTGCTCATAGTTGCCCACAAACCGATCAGCACACTTCTTTCCTTCTGAGCCCATAAAAACCCCGGACTGATGTCACGACTGACATCAGGACTACCAGCTGAGGGAAGGAGCTACCCACTGCGGGGGTCCTGAAAGCTGTTCTGTCATTCAACGAAGCTCCTCTCCTCCTTGTTTACCCTCTATTTGTCCACATAAGAGATTCTTCCTGGATGTGGGACAAGAACTCAGGACCTGCCAAATGGTGGGACTAAAAGAGCTGTAATACAAACAGAGCTGAAACACAGCCCCTGCCCTTGACCGCGCACGCCACATAGCAGGCAACGAGAAGAAGAGAAGGGCTGGGCCCCTCTGGGAGCCCAGAGAAGAGAATTGCTGTGGTCCTTCCGGGAGCTCAGACCTAGGAGTGCCTTGAGTCAGGGCTGTGACACCCTCTTTGGGGCTCTGCAGTTCCTGGCATCTCCAAGCTTCAAGGCACCACTGTGTTCCCTCATCCAGAGGCGGGTGCCCACAGTGGAAGCCGTGTGCGGTACACCTCATTTAGCCACAGCCTCACAGGGAGTCAGCACCTGGTGCCGGTGCCTGAAGCTGCCCACCCTGTCACAGCCAGCGTGTCTGGCTGTAAGCAGTGGCTGGACCCCACTCTTGCTCCCCCACACCCTCTTCTCCATTTCGCGCCTGGCTCACCTTTGACAGGCGTGGGATCCAGGCCAGTAGTGTGAGCTGAGCGTAGCCTTCCTGGCTGAGTGTGTGGAACGAGTCCAGGGGATGTGAGCAATACTTAGACAGAAGGTGCCACCGGCCACAGAGGTTTCTGGCTGGGGAAGCAACACCCTAAGCATCCTGTGACAATGCCACTGAGAAGACGTATGTATAAGCTGATCATGTCTCATATAAACCATGTAAATATGGTTCATGCTTTCAAAATAGAAGATGTAATTATGATTAATGATCAGACAATACACATTTAAATAACTTTTATAGATTATATTTAGAAGCCTAGTTAAGACCCGCAAATTTGAAGTAAAATGTATTGATGGAATAATTAGAAGTTTACTAACAACTTCCTAATAGACAGATTTGGGTTTAATCTAATAGTTTATGAAATAATATTTAAAATAGTTTGATCCTAGGTAATAACAACATAAGGCTAATTTGCCCCTATCTAAAAGTAGAACACTTAGGTAATGAGATAGCTATGTTACATGATAAAAAGGAGACTAATCTAGAAAAAACCAGTGTCCTGACTGCAGTTTACTGAGAGTTTAACTGATTGAATTTTCTTTAAGGATTATCTAATACATATGCCCCTTTTACAAATACTCCTTATTTTTCCTTTATTAAGTAATCTATATTTTTGTCATAATAAAATAATGTAGAGTGTTTCATTTTTAAAGGACATTTTTTTCTAACACGTCAGGAAAGTAGTTATACAGTACAAAGAAATGGTTAAGTTCCTAACAACATCAGAAAAAAATTACTTTGTAACTTGATGCCCAGGATTTCAGAGTCAATAAATTAAAATGTCACTCCAGCATTTGAAAAACATATATGAATAATAAATACAATCTTCAAGAGTATCTCCTCCTGAAAAAACGAATAATGGTCATAACTTGTCAGTGTGTTAGAGAATAAAAGATTGCTACCAAAAAGTGAACTCATTTTCCTTGCTTCTAAAAAAAAAATTTCTTAATGTTAGAAGGAAGAAAATACTTCAAGCCTAAAGACAAGCCGTTTGAAAATACCCCATGGGAAGAAGAGAACTGCAAAGGTGTTCTCTGGATAGATTTTGATCTCTGCAAGGATATGAACTATAATGATCAGAGGGCATTCTAAAATGCTACAGAAATTGTTAAACCAAGGAATGACTCGACTGGACACCCTTTATCTCTTCAAGATTGAAGGCCAGTGAGTAAGAGCTTCAGGCTACTAGAGCAATGATGGTTTTTCAATTATAAAGATTAGATATTAAATAATTGGAGATTCTTGTCAGCATGTTGTTAAGCTAATTTTAAGTCCTTCAAGCCTTAGGAAATAACCCATGTCTACATACAGCTGTACACGTTATATTATGTTCTAATTAGCTAAGATCACATTTTTATCAATTGAATAAAGTCTGTAATTCCATATTAATTAAAAACTATAGTTCTTTTAAAAAACAGCATGGTTTTTTTCCTAAATAAAATAAATAATTCTGAATCTTGATGTAAATGTATACTTTTGCTGAATCTTTACAATTATTTCTGTATAAGTAACAGATATAATGTATTTTGTACAATCTAACTTTTAAAAACACTCTACACAGGAAATGCAAAAGATTTAATAAAACAATTATAAATAATGTGCAATACACTGAATGGTTAAGAAAATTAGGTTTAATCACCCTTTGTTTTTGTTCTCCATGGTATAAAATACGCCGTATATGGCCGGGTGCGGTAGCTCACACCTGTAATCCCAGCACTTTGGGAGGCTGAGCCAGGCAGATCAGGAGGTCAGGAGTTTAAGACTAGCCTGTGAACATAGTGAAACCCTGTCTCTAGTAAAAATACAAAAATTAGTTGTGTGTGATGCCATGCACCTGTAGTCTCAGGTACAGACTGAGGTGGCAGAATCGCTTGAACTCGGGAGGCAGAGATTGCAGTAAGCCAAAACCATGCCGCTGCACTCCAGCCAGGGTGACAGAGTGAGACTCTGTCTCAAAAAAAAAAAAAAAAGACACATATTTAGCAAGTTTATGTTTTGTATTAATTCTCTTCATGTACCAAGATACTGGATAAACCCAAAATTACTAAAAACATTTTAATAGCTACAATATTTTTTAGTTTTCTGTTCAAGGATCTAATATTTACTCATCATTATAATCTTTGTGATGTTACATTTTTAGGAGGAATTATTGTTTTGAATAGGAATTATCTAAATTGGCTTCCTACATTTTTAGTACAGCTAGTTAGATTTAGGATTATGGTTTATTTCTAACTTTCCCCACAAGTGATTGGAGCACTGTCACATAAGAATAGAAGTTAAAATTATATCACAATAAGTTCTATTTTAAAATTCAAATTTTAACTTTGTATTACTTAGATACAGTCATGTGTTGTTTAACAACAGGGATATGTTCTGAGAAATGTGTTGTTAGGCAATTTCATCATTGTGCAAACATCATAGGGTACACTTACACCAACCTGGATGGTGTAGCCTTCTACCCTCCTGTAGGCTGGATGGTATGGCCCATTACCCCTAGGCTACAAACCTGCAGAGCATGTTACTGGACTAGATACTCTAGGCAATTGTAACACAATTATAAGTATTTGTATATCTAAACATGTCCAAAGGTAGATACGGTACAGTAACAACACAATATTATAATCTTATGGGACCACCATCATATATAGGCGTAATTATTGATCAAAACATCATTATGTGGCCCATGACTGCGTTTATGAAATCTCTAGCCTAATCATTATATTTTATTTTTATAATAATGAAATTCTGCATAGTAAATGTAGTACATTTTTTATTCATGGGTTGATAAGCATAGGCTTTTAGGCTTTGTGACTTTTCCACATGCCTCAAAAGTTTTACAAATAATTTTTTCGCTAGTTCATGTCAACTCATTCTTTGATTGAAGCAACCTGACTTTCCATAAATGTCTCAGCAAAAATAATCTTTTAGCAAAGGTTGCTGTCTGTCCAGAGTGGAAGGCCCTGTCTTACCCTTCTCTGTTCAACAATTAATTATTCACAAAGAAATCTATCTCAAGCCCCACTTTTTGCATAAAACCCTTTCTTCCAGTCCCAGTTGAAACTGAAGGTGCCAGTTGCTAATCTCTAGTGCTGGCTAAAAACGTATATAGTATTTCCAATAATAAATTTCAGTAAGCCTTCCCTAGTTGTCTATTTGCAATTCCAATAGGCTGATTGACATATTTCATTTTAATATCTTGATTATAAATATCCCTAGGATAAAGATTTCTGTCTTCAAGACCTTACAAGATAAAGGATTTATGGATATTGGCCAAAATCCTACAATGCCATATAGGCAGGCTTCTGCATACTACTCAGCTTCACCACTCATCATGTCTCTCCATCCCCTCTGGACACTAACCAAACTTATCCTTTCTCACACCATTCTCCCTTCCCCATCAGAATTTGCATACATGCTGTTACCTCTGCCTGACATACTCTTGTTCCTCATTGGGCTTGTTAAATTCTATTCAATGTATAGCTGTCGATCTGGGACCTTTTTAAAGGAAAGTCTTTTCTGAACAATTTGGCTGTTTTGAATATTCTTCTACATTCTCATAAAACCCTGCATGTGAGGTTTGTGACTCTCAACACACTTGGGATTTTACACGTATATATATAATTTATTGAATTTATATGTAATTATATAAATGTATATGTAATTATTGAGATTATAAGTAATTTACTATATGAATTTTACACATATATGCAAAATTATATATATGTATGTGTGGGTATGTGTGTATATATGTACATACACATATCCACATACACACATATGATTATATGTAGTATGATTATATATAATTATATATTACATATAAGGTTATATATATGTTATATATATACACACACACACTATATATATATATATAAAATTGTGTGTTTATCTTCCTTTTCCACTTAATGAGAAAACTTTAATGATCTGACATTTCAAAGTGAGAATAGTGCTTGGCACAGAGTAGACACTCAATAAATATTTTCACATTAAGTCTGGTTCAGATAATAGTACATAGAAGTGTGATAGTTACAATATCCTAAATAAAAAACTCCCAAATAAGAGACATACATAGCTACTTGGTAAGTCACCAATTCTTTAGTTTTTTACTTCATTCCTCTTAAATGAAAGCATCACTAATAAAGGAGTAATCTGAAAAAACCAACAACGGGAATAAAAGGTACTAGGTACAAATTCTAATTATATATCCAACATTATTTCCATTACACAGCAACATAGTTCTACCATGAGCTTAGATTTTTCTCAACATAAAACTATTATAGCATCAACTATTTTGCTGTGAGAATAAGTGTCTATGTTTGTATATATTATATACTTTTAACATATAGAGCATTATATAAAGCATATACTTGTAAACGTGTGTTTTTAAATGTAAAATGCTATTTAAATACATTAAAATTATTATTACATAGCATTATCCTCAATATCCATTAAAGTTTTAAAAACATCTTTCGGACTCAATAACCAAGAATGATGAATCCAAAATTGATCTTCTTTAAAGCAAATTTTACTCTGTAGTAAAATGTGTTTACATGATTTTCTGGTATGTTTGATACTAAAACAGAAACTGATATGGCACCAGGCTAAACAATAGACACTAGATGTTTTTAAACCCCATTAGATTGCAATGTCATTGACAGCAGGGAGCAAGTATTTTATTCCCTTATAATCCTCTACTATTCATTGTATAGGACATGGTTTTGCATGGAGTGAATGTTCAATAACTCTTATTGTTGTGGTGATTGCTAGATAATGAGTCATGAAGAATAGCAAAATTAGAGTCAGAAAAAAACACAGAGAGCTGTGGCAATCATGTGTGTTGCAATGAACATCAAGAGTCCAACCAAAGAATGACAATGAGAGAATAAGGTTTGTATACCTAGTAAAATGTTGCTATGCGGCTATTCAGGAAGACACAAACTGACTTAATCTGATGTAAGTGTGAATTCAGGAAGATAAAGTAGAAAATTCATGATCTGTTATTGTAAATTTCAAAGCAATAATCACAGCTAGAAGAAATAAAATTTCACTGAATACCTTTGAAATTATATCTTCAAAAGACTTTGCTATCTTCTCCTTTGTGTTCACTTTTCAAATAATATTTTTAGTGAGTTAAACAGAAATGCTTCTCGTAGGGAGGCTGATGCAGAAAGTATTTATACAGTCAAGTGAAAGCAGAATCCAGATATATTAGGCTGGTGCAAATGTTAACTGCACCATGGCAAAAACCAGTGTTTGCCATATCAACCAAATATTTTCCTTTAAGATCAAGCACAGTGCTAGAGGTTTTGTATCTTCCAAATGCCAACGGTATTATTCATTTCAGTCTTACAGGCATTTCATGTTTATGCTTAATAGTAATGTCAACACTACTTGTGAAATGGGGTGATACATTGGAAAATATTAATGTATTCTGACTAACACATCAATGGAGATGATCTTTAAAAACATTCACATATGCTTAAGCATTCCAGGGGTAGATAGTGCCAAAAGAAGATCTAATTTTAAGCCATGCTTCCATCAGCCAAGAATTCAAGCAAGCATCCATTTCCCATGGAACCTGGTGGCGCAGCATGGTTGCAAAAAAGGAAGCCCTAAGCTTGAGATTCTCCCACTAGCCACTCAGAAAAACCAATACTAGATCTTAAATTCTACCATGAAGTAACTTGGACATAAGGGCCAAATAGGAAAGCAGTGACCAAAGAACAGATATATGGGTGAAAAGGGTAGAAGAGACCAAGGAGCCACATGATCTCACAGCCCCACCTCACCCTGGTTCAGCAGAATGACATATGGGGAGTGCATGTGAAATAGCCGGGGGTAGGAGGGTTACCAATTCTCTTATCTGACTTACCCTGGCAAAAACGGAGTAACTTGAAGAGAAAATAAGCATTTTAAAGTGACCAGAAGAGAATAAAGTTATATTTTCCCACTACACAACAGGTAGGGGCTGATAAGCATGACCTGAAAATTATGTCACAGCTTAAAGCTATTATGGTACTATTCCCATCTGAACATCACTTGCATTTGAATTCTTATTCTCACTTTAAGCCTAAAATTAAATTATTCCCCACAAAATAGAAAACACATCACTGTTCTGCACAAAGTAGAGAACAATTACTATACATGTGTTTCCAAGTGGACTGGCCTATGAAGTAATAAAAAAGGTACCAGAAACATCTACATATTGCCTTGACATTTCAGAAAGGGGAAACAAAAGCAGAATAAGCAAAGCCAGAAAATTTCCACCATATTGATTACTGAATCACTTTTACAGATTCCTCTTACATATTGTTTACTTTCTTCATATTCTAAAAGGGATGCATAATTATTTTTTAAAAATTTGAAAAATAAAGAAAACAGTACAAATGAAATAAAAATTTCCCATCACCACCTTAAATATATTTGTATATTACTTTATAGTATTTTAAATAAATATTTAGGATCGTATTGACTATGTAGTAAGTTATTAATTTTATTAACAGATTTTATTTTAATTTTATTAATTTTATTATCTAAAATAATTTTAATTATTAAAAAGATCAATTAATATTTTAATCCTGTCTTTTTGTGCAGCAGAACTTATCTACCTTCACAATTTCAGCAGAATATATCTATTGTTGTATTCAGTGAGGACATCAGCTCCCTCATAGAATAATTGCCCTTATTCGAAATACTTTATTTTCATCCATATTTTCCTAAACAAGAAAATTGAGAAAGTGTTAAAGTGCAAAATTCTGTGTGGTTCAACGTTTTCATTTTGTTTCTCATCTTGTTTACCACCTATCCTACTCCTTCAATCCATTACCCACCTCCTATTCAGTTCTAAACTTGACTACTTATTTTTGAATTAGCGGGTTGGTCAGCAATATTCTCTATGCCATCGCCTTTGACTCAATATGTTTTTTTTTTTTTCCTAAAATAGCAGTAAAATATTCTCTGTCCTACTGCTCACCCTAATTAAATAGACAAACCTGGACTCCTCAGTTTCCCAAGACTTATGAAAATATAAGGAGTCAGTTGAATCAGTGGTATTTTAGCATGGGAAGAGTTATCTATAATTATGACATTTGTTTAGGTATTCGGAGTTCCTTCTCATGCTTGTTAATGCATCAGTATATGGTCACACATAATCTACCTTTGCATCAATTAATAATGTGTATCCTTTTCTACTTAACCATATTTCACACATTATACTGTATTAGAATCACATTATAACTTTTGGAGCATTGCTTTTCATTTTTAATTAACTTAATCACTTATAATATCAACATTTCCCACTGTTAAATTGAAAACTTTCCTGTAGTTATTTCTCACATCATGACTTGTAATGTAACTATGTGAGGGCATTTGAGGATATTTGACAGGAAGAGGAGATTTCTAGTTTACCATTATTTCTGATCCAGGATACCAAAAATATAACTGCTCTGTTTTACAGGCCTTGTTATTTCTGTGTGAGAATTGTAAGACAGAACAAGCAGCTAATCTTGATGGTGACAGGAGGCAGACAAATCCTAGGCAGACAGGGGTGGTTCCTAAGTAAAACCCTACCTTCAAGCCAAAGACAGGTGAAAGCCTGAAAGCCAACTTCAAGCCAAATCCACAAAGCAGATTGAGAACCTGTCTTCCCATTTGGCACACTTTCCTGGATTGATCCCCACCCTTCACCTATTTTATGTATGCCTATTCTTCCCTAGTTGGTTTTTTTTACACTATTGTGCCCACCTTTGAGTGGTGCCTTTGTTTTAACCTTTTTTCTATACTCACAAACCAATTAGCCTGCACTCCCCCATTCTGAGCCCATAAAATCCCTGGACTCAGCCACGCTGTGAGAGAAACCACCCTGGGGGACCACCTTCACGTCTCCTCTCTGCTGAGAGCTGTTTTGTTGCCCAATAAAATTATTCTCCACCCTCCTCACTCTTCAATTGTCAGTATGATCTCACTCTTCTTGGATGTGGAACGAGAACTTGGGACCCACTGAATGTGGGTACACCAAAAGCTGTAACAACTATGATCCTCTGCCTGTCTCCAGTGGAGCGCAGCCACCCCATGCGATGAGAAGCAGCAGTGGAGTCGAGCCAGCCCTGGAGCCATGGGCCAGAATGAAGCAGAGGCTGACAGAGCTATTAACCCATCACCAAAGGCAGGACTGAAAGAGCTAATTAGCACACTGTAACATCCCCTCTGGGGCTTCAGGATCATGAGCACCCCTGTCTGGGTGCCACCATATTCCCTTGTCTAGAAGCTGGAGTCCACCATGGGAGTGGCTTGTGATATGCCTTGTCCAGCTGCAAGCCCCATATACTGCCTGATTCTGTGCCCGTGCTTGAATGGCTGGGTGGACCCTGCACCTGCTCACTCACACACCCCCATCCACCAGGGGTGGATGCACAGTTGCTGAGTGTACAGTTGCAGCGGCCACAACATCTGGGCCAGTGTGCAAGCCAGATATGGCTTAAAGAGCTGAGTGGACGGGACACCTCCTGCAGCAGGCCCAGGACCAAGCGAGGGCTTGGGCAGGGACGTCACCAGTCGCAGAGGTGCTCAGGTGGCAACGTGACTGAGAAAAATCCTGTGTCAATCTCTTGGCATTTAAAATGAATTGTTGAGAGCTAATTCTGTGTTGTTTTATGCTACACATCTGCTGTGGTGTGGTCATATATACCAAACTATTAATTGTGCTTAATACGCTTAGTGCCATTGTTTTTACATGCTTCTGCTTGGGCATGTGTTACCATTGTTACAGTGTAGCCTCATTTTATAGAACGCGGTTTCTAGTGCAACACAGTTAGAAATCCCACTTGTAAAAAAAGCTGCCAAAAGAGTATATTATGTGGAAAATAAATATTAAAATTTCTGGTTATCATTCATTCACATTTTCCATTATGATTAATTCTAAAATGAATAAAGTAAACAAATACTGTTTAGAATCATTCAAGTTTACCTATTTTTCTCTATTTATGGAAATTCATTTTGCAGTCAGTAAACCAAAAATTTAAAAAATAATAATTTAGGCCAGGCACAGTGGCTCACGCCTGTAATCCCAGTACTTTTGGGAGCTGTGGTGAGTGAATCACTGAAGTCAGGAGTTTGAGACCAGCCTGGCCAACATGATGAAACCCCGCCTCTACTAAAAATCCAAAAGTTAGCTGGGTGTGGTGGCGCGTGCCTGTAGTCCCAACTACTCGGAAGGCTGAGGCAGGAGAATCACTTGAACCCAGGAAGTGGGGGTTGCAGTGAGCCGAGATTGCGCCACTGCACTCCAGCCTGGGTGACAGAGCAAGACTCTGTCTCAAATAAATAAATGAACAAATAAATAAATAATACAAAAGTAAAATAATAAAAGTAGTTTCATATGGAATGTTGCAGGAAAGCCAGGATAATCAATTAGTTTCCTAGCTGATGACACAATGGGACACAGAAAACACATTATAATCACAGCAACCTAAGAATCAAAAGCCTTCTGCCATGTTCTTTATTTCCACACACATTGTTCATTTAGAAAGTTAAAAATATTCAAGTAGTTCACGGTGGCAGACTTTTTAAGCACTGCAAATTCTATTGAGACACGGCATTTATTGAATATTTACTATGTGCTAGGCATAGAGCAACCGTAAAATAACATGGAACTCTTATGTTTCATTGCTATATAAAATGAAAATCCCTACGTATTCTCATTCTTGTACTTGGGCAAGTCTTTATTTCTGCCATTGTTCGTTAATTCAAAAAAATCTGGAATCTCTATTCAATTGGACTTCAATGAATTTAATGTATTGAGCAAAAACTATAAGAAAGTAATTATGCTGGCACTGCAAGAAACACAAAACAATTTACCTCTTCCCTATAAAAACACATTTTGAAGAATGTTACTAAAGTAATTGTGTAATTACGATAAATGGGAGTGCTTACTTTGGATAAAAACTATGTTTCCTAAAGAAATGGCTTTGAACTATATCCTGCAAAATGAAGAACCTTTTGACAGAGGACATATGGAAAATAGTATTCTTCGAAAAGATTAAGCATGAAGCAGCATGTGGTTTGATTAGATAGATATGAGTGAGAAAGAGATAGAGAGGTGAGGAGAAAAATATATCTAAGGTTACATGTCAATAAGGAGTTTACTTCAAGTCAGTGACAGGAATTGATATTTAATTAACTAGAAAATATGTTGTTACAGTGTGCTTTTGAGGATTTATGTATATACACACATATGTATGTATCAGATATGTGTATATACATATGGGATATGTATATACATATGTGGGCATATATATGTGTGTGTATATATACCTATATATGTATATATATCTGGTAACACCACATCTGTGTATGTGTATGTCTGTCTGCCCTTCTCAATCTGCCCCCTGTCATCAGAACAGAACTTTCCCTGTGGTAGACACTTTGCTATTATTCACAGCTTTATCCCCATCACTAAAAATTTATCAGGGACATAATAACTGCTAAATTAGTATTTGTGGAATGAAAGAGGCAACCAATAAAGAAAACTAAAATCTTAAAATAGCAAACATTAGCGTCTAAAACTCCAAAGGCTTTTCGTTCAACTAGCAAAGTAGGTTATGTGTTTTGTCTCCTCTTTTGGTGCCTAAGTACAGTTCAAATATCTTTAATATTTCAGTGACTTAATTAAGGAGATTAAAGATGAAATTGAATTTTTATATCTCAGCAAGGATTTTAAGTTAACCCTGAAAATTTCTTTATGAGTTGCTTTATGAAAAACTCTGCATCCTATTTATTTCTTCATACTAAATAAAAGTTTACTAGCTTCCAGCTGTCATGAAAATATACTATGATATTTGAAAATTACAAACTGTCATATAATGATATCATCAACCTCAGAACTCCACACAATAGTGCAGGTAATCAAGGAATTGTTTTAAAAAAATTATATTTTATAAATTTTATTTATAATGGGGAAGAAACAGTATTGTAATTATTTTTCCCCCCAAACCAAGCACAGTTTCTGGCCTACAACAGGAGCTTAATAAATATTTTATACTTGAAAAACTAATATTTTACTCGATTTTTTCTTATCAAACACATCATATATTTTGTAGAACATTAAAAAATACAAATCATCAAGAAGAATAAAATGAATATCACTCTTCAATCAGAGATAACCACTAATACCTGTGTGTGTGTGTGCACAGAAACATACACACATATGCTTGTGTATTTTAATTTCATTGATTTTTAAAAGCACAGAAGCATTATGATACCTAATTTATAACCTTGTTTAAAACCTCTTGACTTTATTAACATTTCTTATTTCATGGGCTATTATGGAGAACCAATGAGAAAAATGCACGTATAGCATTTAATACAGTGCCTTACTCACAAAAATAAATAGTTGAGCTAGTCAACAAATGTTAACTACTACAATTGAAATCATGCTGTTTTATAGTCTCTTTTATAGTCACTTGACATATAATAAACATTTCATGACATTAAACATTATTCTACAATGTTATTTTAATAATTTTAGCATATCCCATTATATATAATTATATTTTCATGGGTCAGTCCTGTTGGGATTTACGTTATTTCCTTTTCACTGTTAAATCAATGCTTCAATAAAGATTATTATAAATATATGTTTGCATACATGTATGTTTGCTTATTTCCTTAAGATAGATTTTCAGATTTTTTTTATTTAAAAAATATGTACTATTTTAAAAAACAAGTAGTATTATGAGGTTTTTACTAGTACTGCTAATGATATATGGTAATAATAGTATAATAATTGTGTCTGGTAATAATTAGTAATAGTATTAATATTAGTAACATATTTGTGTTATCAAATAATAAGCCGATATCCTCTCCGCCAAATCTCAGATGTTAAGTCCATAGGCAATTATGTTCATATCCATCAGTAATATAATCTAAAAACATTTAAAACAATTTTTACTAGAAATCAATTGATTCCCTAATTGGAAACTAAGAAATCTTTTCTTTTAACCACTTTTTATGTTGCCATTTTGAATAAAGCAATATTAGTGGTTACAATGTAATTTTTGTTCACAGTAAATCCATGTACTACATAAAGATGTATTTTTATCATAAATACCTTTTAATATTCTTTGGGTTCTGGTTGTAGCTAACTACATTATTTTGGATATCTATGGATGAATTGCCTCTACTTCCCAAAGTCTTCAAAAGAACTGAAAATTTCCCTTAAAGCCTTCTGAATACTTCAGATATTTTCCATTTTATTTTCTCCACAGAAACATATTTGCGGGAGTCTTTGTTCCTTGATCATTCCCTCATGCAGAGTC